>NC_066560.1:10549981-10644981 GCF_024679095.1 Eriocheir sinensis
TAGGGTGAAAGGGTGAGGACAATGGAGGGATGGAGGAAAGGGTGGAGGAAAACTTGGAGGGGTGGAGGAAGATTAAGTGACGAAAAGTGTGATAAAATGACTCTGTTTATAGGCGAGCTGGTACTGTTTTGAGAGAGAGAGAGAGAGAGAGAGAGAGAGAGAGAGAGAGAGAGAGAGAGAGAGAATCTCTCTCTCTCTCTCTCTCTCTCTCTCTCTCTCTCTCTCTCTCTCTCTCTCTCTCTCTCTCTCTCTCTCTCTCTCTCTCTCTCTCTCTCTCTCATTAGGATAGGTATAAACTTTCCTCTCCCTTCCATTACTCATATTTTTTGGTTCCCTTCCCTTCTCCTCATTTCCCCTCCCTCTTCCTCTCTTCCTCTCTCATTTTTCTTCCCCTTTGTCTTCCACCACATGGCTTTCTTCCTCTTCTATCTTGTCACTTTCCTCTTCCTCTTCATTTTTCTTCGTTGCGCGCCCTTCTTCCCTTTTTTTCCTTCACTCCTCCTCTCCCTCCTCCCTTTCCCCTTCCTCCTCCTCCCCTGTCCTTCTCTCCCTCCCCTTCTCATCCTGTCAAGTAATGTTTGGTTAAAGTTGTAAAATGTTCCTTCCTGGTTTTTTTTTATTTATTTATTTTTTGTTTCTCCTCATCTTCCTCTTTTTTTCTCACCTTCCTTCTCCTCCTCCTCTTCTTCCTCCTCTTCATCTTCCCTTTTTTTCGCGTTTCTAGTATAATTATTTCGTTTGTTTATCCACCTCTTTTTTTCTCTTTTTTTTTCTTTTTCGTTATTATTAGAAGTTCATGTTTGGTTTAGATTTTTTTTAGTTTCCTTAGTTTCTTTTTTTCTTTTTTCTTTCTTTTTTTCCGTCAAAGTCGTGATTGCTTTTACCTTCCATTTTAACTTTCTTTATTTTTCATTTGGTATATTCTGAATTTTTCTCTTCTTTCATTTCCCCCCCCCTTTTTTTTTTTTTATTATTATCCTTCATCTTATTTTATCATGTATCGGTTTGGACGGTGTGGAATGTAAGATTAGATATCACCCCCCCCCTCCCCCCCCAAAAAAAAAGAATGAAAAAGAGAAACAACCTATCTGTGTAAATATATATATCGAGGCATGTTTTTCCAGCAACCATTATTTTCTTTTCTAAATATTTTCACTAGGCTCAGAATTTTGCCCAGAATCCTTGTTTTCATTTACATTTATTCACTTCCTCTCTCTCTCTCTTTTTCTCTTTTATATCCCTCCATATTGTAGGTTGAGGTAAGTTAGGTATGGTAAGGGGAGGAGGGAAAGGGGAGGGATAGAGGTAAAGAAGAATGGATAGGGAGGACTAGAGAAGAGAAGAGAAGGAAGGTATTGGATGGAGAGGAAGGAGATAAGGTACGAGAAATGGGAGGGATAAGAGGAGATAGGGGTAGAAAGATAGAAGGAAGGGAGGAGAAAGGAGAAAAAGACAGGGATAGAAGGAGATAGGAGACAGGAAGAGATAGAAAGATAGAAGAAACTAATAGGAAAATAGGAGAAAAGAAAATGGGGAATAGAGATAGGAGACAGGAGATAGAGGGAAAAGGAAAGAAGAGGGAGAAGGACAGTGAAGCGGAGAGAGAGTAAGTATTATGGGAAGATTATGAGAAGTGAAGTGTGTGTGTATGAGGGAGAAGAGGAAGATGGGAAGGAGTTTGGACAAGAGAGGGAAAAAAAGAAGGAATTATGATACATGGATGAATAGATAAATGTATATATGTAGTTTATTTCTCTCCGTGTTTATCTCACACACTCATACACACAAACACACAAACAGACCCTTCGATTGATACAGAAAAAAAAAATTACTAACATCCATATCTATTGTTCACTAATTTATTTTTCTTTCTTTACAGGTAAGGACTGTAACAATACCTGTGTAGTGATAATTAGCGTGTCGTGGGTGGTGAGTACCGTCCTGGGGTCACCTTTTACCTTATTTTTCATGTTATTACGTATTTGTTTACTTTTTATTTACCTGTTGAATATCCTACCATGTTACCTGGATTGGTCTTTTCACGAGTTATCCCTTTCCTTCGGCCATCCTTTTCCTGTGCTTCTAACTTCCCATTTCTGTTTCCTTCTTTTTCCTTCTCCATTTTATTTACCTTTCTTAAAAAAAATTCTTCTATTCTAGTGCTCCTCTCCTTCCTCTCCCTTCCTCTTTCCTTCTTCATTTTATTTCCCTTTTCTTCGGCCATCCTTTTCCTGTGCTTCTAACTTCCCCTTTATGTTTCCTCCATTTTCCTTTTTCATTTTATTTCCCTTTCTTCAACCCTTCCGTGCATCCCTTTCTTAAAAATTATTATTCTATCCTAGTCCCCCTCTCCTTCCTTTCCCTTCCTTTTTCCTTCTTTTTTCCTTTTTCATTTTATTTCCCTTTCTTCATCCCTTTCCTTCTCAGTCTTATCCTCCTTTCCTTGTGCCCATCTCCTCCCTTTCCCTTCCTTTCTTTCAACTATCCCTTCTTCCCTTACATCCCTATCCTTCCATCCGCGTCTCCTTCTCCTCCCTTTCCTTTTCCTTCCTTCAAGCATCCTTCCCTTCCCTTACCCCATCAGCCTCCCTTTTTTGTCTATTCCCCTCCCTTTCCCTCCTTTCTCTCTCATTTATTTTCTCTCCTTCCGCCCTCTTTCTCCTTTCTTAGTTCCGCCTTTTCTTCGTGTTCGGCCGTAATCCATAATTTTTCGTCTGCCCAACTTTCCTCTTCGTTCCCTTCACGGAGTATTTGTTCCTGTCACCTGCCGTATTTTTCCTCGCGCGTCCAGAGAAGGGAGTGAAAGCGAAGGGGATGTGAGAGAGAGAGAGACTTGCCCCATTCTCTTCTTTTCTGCCTCTCGAATTTTGTTTTTTTTTGGAATTTTGGTGGTTTGTAACGCAAAATTTGACTAACACAGAGTGTTACTAAAACTTATGATGATATATTTTTGAGCAGTGGAAATTATTAAAAGCAGAAATTAATGATAAAAATGACATATGAAGGTTACAATTATATGAAGATCGGCTTTTATGTAGCGTACTCAGTTTCAGAGCTAAAGAAAGATCTAAAAACCAACGATAATATATTTTTGAGCAGTGGGAATTATTAGAAGTAGAAATCAATAAAATTCTTGAGGCAAATGGCATATGAATGTTGAAATTATAATATTAAATTCGTTTTTTTATGTAGCGTACTCAGTTTCAGAGCTTAAAAAAGGACGAAAAACTAATTATAATATATTTTTTAGGTGTGGGAATTATTAGAAGCATAAATCAATAAGTAAAATTGCATATCAAGGTTGAAATTATAATATGAAATCCAGTTTTTGTGTAGCGTACTCAGTTTCAGAGCTTAAAAATGGAAGAAAAACTAATGATAATATATTTTTGAGCAGTGTAAATTATTAGAAGCAAA
The DNA here is from genome assembly GCF_024679095.1 of Eriocheir sinensis. NCBI lineage: Eukaryota > Metazoa > Arthropoda > Malacostraca > Decapoda > Varunidae > Eriocheir > Eriocheir sinensis. The sequence continues at coordinate 10,553,399 of NC_066560.1, forward strand.
ATTTAATGAGGAAAATGGCATATGAAGGTTTAAATGATATGAAGTTCGTGTTTTTAATGTAGCAGACTCAGTTTCAGAGCTTAAAAAAGAACTAAAAACTAATGATAATATATTATTGAGCAGTGGGAATTATTGGAAGAAGAAATTAATAAATAAAATCGCATATATATATATATATATATATATATATATATATATATATATATATATATATATATATATATATATATATATATACACACACACACACACACACACACACACACACACACACACACACACACACACACACACACACACACACACACAACCAAGAGTCAGTAGAAGAAAAGATAACAGAGTGCATATCACCTGTTGCCGGTCCTTTAGGCTTCTCCATGTCACCTCGCCATTCCAATCGCAAATTGATGTTTATGGTGATGCATTCTCTTCATGAATATATAGATATGCTTTGAAAATACAAACTTTTATGGAAATATACATGTTACATGTATGCATGTGACTTTATAAATTTGAAATATCCTAAATTAGAGGTAGAATAAAAAAGAACATCAGAACATAGGAGGCTGCAAGTGGCCGGTAGGCCTGTACGAGGCAGCTCCTTTGAACCTAAGCTCCCGTGAATCTAACCCCACCTAATATCGCTGTCCGTGAATTTATCTAATCTATTTTTGAATGTGACAATTGTATTGGCACTCACCACATGACTGCTAAGCCTATTCTTGGTCATGTTTATGTGTTCCAGGCACATCACTTTTTTGATGCATAGAGACTTGCCATCGTTCTTCATGAAGGTCATCCATCCAAGAAAAAGGAATTTTAGTCAGAATTTCTTTTCGTGTCAGAGGTGTCTCAAATATGTATTATATGCGTTACCTATTATTTTTTACTTTTTTTTACTTACAAAACATAAGTGTGCAGAAAAATTTGACTTAAATACTGTGATTGTATGCAGGAATGTCTGTTTTTAGAGATTTGTAGTTTTGGAAGTCAAGAAATATGATTTTTTTATTTTATTTTCAATATTTTCTTCAGCGGGTCCGGCCGGACTGACGTTACTCTGTGTTAGTCAAATTAAGCGTTACAGTTCTGGGGTTAAAAAGAGTTCAGAAGAGTTCGAAGAGTGTGCAGGAAGTGACAGGTAGTGGTGATCGTGGTGGTGATGATGGAGGAGGTGCTGATAAGTGGAGGTGATGGAGGTGGTATTGTCACGTGATGGAGATGATGGAAGATGAGGTGGAAGAGGAGGAATAGGAAGAAGAGAAGGTGGAGAAGGTAGATATGTAGAAATGAGATACAAAGTGGTGATGGGGGTGGTGGTGGTGGTGTTGATTGGGGTGATGTCAGGAAGTGGAGGAGGTGAAGAAGATAGGTATGTAGGAATGAGATACAAGGTGGTGATGGGTGGCAGCGGTGATGGTGATGGTGGAGGTAATGGGGGAGGTAAGGACGGTGGTAGTGGTGATGGTGGATGTAAGGGGGAGGTAAGGCCTGGCAGACGGGTGGAGGAAGCCGTTAGTTATGACAGATGGTTGGCGGAGGAGGAAACCGGAGGAGAATTACACGGAGGGAGATGTAGAAGAGGGATGTTGCGTGTCGCTGTTCCGGAGGGAGAGAGAGAGAGGGAGAGGGAGAGGGGAGTGAAGGTGACAGGTAGAAGTCCAACAGGTGTCCAGGGAGTGATAAAGAGATACCTACATGGACATTAAGCAAAAGATGTGTCCGTGATTATATTATTTTGTGGATAATAATGATATCGGGTTTGAATTAGTGACCGTCTTTTGTTTTTGTTTATTTTTTTGCTTTTTATTGCGATTCTCTCTCTCTCTCTCTCTCTCTCTCTCTCTCTCTCTCTCTCTCATTTTTCACGTTATCTTTTTTTTATTACTTTTTTTTATACATTTTCACGTTTTTTTTTATATATAATGTTCTTTTTTTATTATTTTCCTTTTCTTCTTAAACTCCCTTTTTGAAAGGTGTATAGTTTCTTCTTTTCTTTTCCTTCCAACATTTATTTTTTTACCTTTATCATTTATTTACAATTTTGGTCCTGCTCTTTTCTTTTCCTCCAACTGCCTCTTTTTTTCTGTTTTTTTCTTTTTCTTTTTTTCTGTCTGTTTTTTTCTGTTTTTTGTCTTTTTGTTTTTTTTCTGCTTTTTCTGTCTTGTTTTTTGTCTTTTTCTGTTTTTTTGTTGTCTTTTCTGTCTTTTCTGTATTACTGTCCTCTGTTTTTTCTGTTCTTTTGTTTACTTTCTGTTTTTTCTGCTTTTTTTCCTTTTTCTCCTCCAACTGCCCCCAAGACTAAGGGAGTGCATCGGGCTCCTCGCGCAACTTAAATTAACTTTCCGTTCCTTTTTTCGGCCGCGTCCTTTGCGTCGATTTCTTGTTCGCGGAGGAAAATTAACTGCGGCCGTAACATGGACTTGACTTCTCCTTAAAAATGGGTAAAGACTCCATTACTCTCTCTCTCTCTCTCTCTCTCTCTCTCTCGAAAGGCTGACGCCCTTCTTCGGCCCAGTTATTGCAGAGAGAGAGAGAGAGAGAGAGAGAGAGAGAGAGAGAGAGAGAGAGAGAGAGAGAGAGAGAGAGAGAGAGAGAGAGAGAGAAATTCCTGCACGTGTCGTTTTTCGGGAATTCAATAGCAAAGGCAGCGTAGCGACAGGTCAGAATTTATCCATTTCGCTGTGTTCGTTGTTTTAGGAGGAGGAGAGATTGGCGCAAAAGAGTTTCCAAGGCGAAGGCGGTGTTGAAAGAAGGAAACAAAAGTGCAGAAAAGACAAAGGATAAATATGGAAGAAAAGAAAATGTACAGAAGAGAAAGATGAAACGAAAATGCAAAGAGAGGATGACGGATAAAATAGAAAGCAAAGAAAATGTAGAGAAGAGAAAGATGAAACGAAAATGCAAATAGAAAATGACGGATAAAAATAAAAAGAAACAAAACTGCAAAGAAGGGAAGGATAAAACGAAAATGCACAGAAGAGAAACGCTTATAACGCCGGTAGGTATTCTTGAGGGGTCTCTCGAATGGCCCCAACCCGTTAGTAGCACAAGCGAATATAATTTATAGTTGCTGCCGTGATGTATGACTCTTGCTTGGCCTATGCTGCCTCCCGGTGCTCCTCTTGAACTATGTTGCTGAAGTTAAGGTTGATTGAAGATCCGGTTAAGCGTGTGGCTAATCTTCGGCCACTCTGCGATGGTTAAAAATTGTCAGCTTGCATCAGTGGGACTCGAACCTGATCCTCGGGCGCACCACTCTCTCACGCTGACCACTCAACCACCCCCCCCGCGATTACACGATTAAAAAAGGAGGAAACGACATTGCAAAAGAAAGGATAAAGGAAAAGTCGAAAATGTAGAGATGATAAGGGATAAAAAAGGAAAGAAGCGAAAATGCAGGGAAGATAAGGGATACATGTTAGGAAATGGAGATAAAAGTGGAAACAGGATACATGATTAAAGAACGCCGGAAAAAGGAACGTGAAAGAGTAAAGAGATAAGAGGGGGGAGTCAAAAGAGAAATGATAAGAGATCGAGGAGGTAGAACATTTTAGAGCAAATGAAAGAAATAAGAATACGTAGGAAATGAAATATATATAAGAGAGAGAGAGAGAGAGAGAGAGAGAGAGAGAGAGAGAGAGAGAGAGAGAGAGAGAGAGAGAGAGAGAGAGAGAGATGTATGCTGAGGAAAGGGGAATAGATAGATAGATAGGTTGATAGATAGATAGATAGATAAATAGCGTGCAGAAAAGAGAGAAAATCAAGGAAACAAAAAGTAGATAGTAGATAAGGACACGAAGCAGAATAAATAGAGAATAAAAACGTGGAAGAGATGACAAAAAAAAATTATGCTTGCTAAAAAGTAAGAAGAAAAACTAAGATGTACGGAAAAGAAAAAAAACACGCAGAAAACGAAAATAATAAATGGAAAGTAGACAAGGCATGGAATAAAATCAATAAAACCAAATAAAAAAAATATCCGACATGCAGGTGAAAAAGACGAGATAAGGTTGAATACAAAAAAGGCTTGACACGGATAGAAAAACGCGGGACAGTACATGCTTAGAAATGGGGGAAAAGGAGATGGAAAAAACAACAGGAAATGCAGAGAAAAAAGCGTGAAAATGAGAAAGAGACGAGAGATGCATGCTTAAAAGATAGAACGGAATACATGGAGTGAAAATAAACATGCAGAAGAAAGAAGAAAAATACAGAAGTGCTTATTGTGAGGTGAACAAAGAGATGAAAAATATGTATGCAAAAAAAAAAATCCTTTCTACTGGAGTTAAAAAGACATGAAAGTAAAGGAGAAACAGGAGAGAAGGAGTGAAAGGAAATGAAGAATATAGAAAAAAATCACATCCTTACTATTGGATTTAAAAAGACATGAAAGTAAAGGAGAAACATGGAAAGAAGAGAAGAAGAGAAAGGAAATGAAAAAGAGAGAAGAAAATCACATCCCTACTATTGATGCTAAAAGGACATGAAAGTAAAAGAAGAACAGGGAAGAAGAGAAGAAGAGAAAGGAAATGAAAAAGAGAGAAGAACAGGGAAGAAGAGAAGAAGAGAAAGGAAATGAAAAAGAGAGAAGAAAATCACATCCCTACTATTGGTTTTAAAAAGACATGAAAGTAAAGGAGAAACATGGAAAGAAGAGAAGAAGGGAAAGGACATGAAGAAGAGAGAGAGGAGAAAAAGACATGCAAATTATTAAATGTGAGAGATATATTATGACCAGAGGATTATGCCGGAAAAAAAACAGTGAGATAAGAGAAGATGAAAGAGGAGGTACAAGAACAAGAGAGAGATAAATATATATAAGAGGAAAAGTATGAATTTGAGTGTGCAGGAAAAATATGAGAGAAGCGAAAAGCGTTGAGAAATACACAATAGAAAAGAAAAAAAGTGGAAAGATGACGCTGATTAGGAAATGTTGAATAAAGGGAGAATGTGAAGAATAAAAAATAAAGGGAAGTATTATTTAAAGGGAGAAAATTAGATATGAAGGCAGTTGAAGAGGTGATAATATACGTTTGAAGGAAAATGAAAAAGGAAACGAATGAATGAAAAGTTAAAGATAAAGGTGGATAAGACAAGGTAATGTGAGGAGGTAGGAAAAAGAGGAAAGAAAACGAATTACATGGAAGATAATGGAAGATAAGCTGGGAGTGAGGGAAAAGGAGTGACCGCGAAGAAAAGAAAAAGAAAATAAAGAAAAAAAACACGAGAAGCAAATATTGAAGAAAAATAAGAGATATAGGGGAAAGAAAATACAAAGAAAGGGAAAAAAAGAAAAAAATGGAAAATATGTAAGTAAACAGTAAATGAAAAAAGAAAAGAAAGTAGAAGAAAAAGAAAACCACGAAAAGCAAATATTGAAAAAAAAATGAGAGATGAAGGGGAAGGAAAATACAAAGAAAAGGGAAAAAATGGGAAAAATATGTGTAAGTTAACAGTGAATGGAAAAATAAAATAAAAAATAAAAACCACGTAAAGCAAATATTGGAGGAAAATAAGAGATATAGTGGGAAGAAAATACAAAGAAAAAGAAGAAAAGGAAAAAAATGGAAAAATAAGTGTAAGTTAACAGTGAATGAAAAAGAAAATAGAAGAAAATGAATGTGAAGACAAATGTGAAAGAGAAGAAACTTAGAAAAATAAAAAAAAAAATAAGGCAGATGAAGAGCAAGAAATTAGGAGTAAATAATAATGAGACTAAATAACAGAGGACAAAAAAAAATAAAAAAAGAAAGAAAAAGACAAATACAAATCGCATAAAGAAAGACAAAGAAAAACAAGACGTGCAAGTAAGCGGAAAATGCGAAGTAAAATGTTTAAACGAATAAGAAAAGAAAAGAAAAGAAAAGAAAAAGAGGTTAGTCATGGTGAGTCTTCGATGAAAAAAAAAAAGAGGAAAAGAAGAAAAAGAAGAAAAAAGTATGCGGGCCTTTAACGCTTCGAAAAACCTGCGATATGGAAGACAAGAAAGTTGTGTGAGAGAGAGAGAGAGAGAGAGAGAGAGAGAGAGAGAGAGAGAGAGAGAGAGAGAGAGAGAGAGAGAGAGAGTCAGAACCCCCATCCCCACCAATAAACACCAATGGACAGAGAACGAGAAACCCACCTCTAAAAATATCAAGAGAGAGAGAGAGAGAGAGAGAGAGAGAGAGAGAGAGAGAGAGAGAGAGAGAGAGGGCAACGAGGAGGGCACCACCGGATATAAAACCAGAAAATATAAGTGCTGACCCATGGAAAGTTAAGGAGGCATTTGAGGGTGTCTTTAACCTAAATCTAAGGCGACCCGCGGCCCTCGAGCGAGCAGCGCCGAGGAGGGGAAACGGAAAGGAAGAGAAGGAACAGCGGACTCACTACCGTTGGTATTCTCTGACCCTTCCGCCTCTAACATCACCTATTTCCAAAGGGCAAAAAGAAGATCAGTCGGGTTCATGAGTGTTTTTAGTTTCATGGTACAGAGGAGATAAGTGCAAGCTCAAAAAAGGAAAGGAAGAGAAGGAACCGCGGACTCACTAACGTTGGTATTCTCTGACCCTTCCGCCTCTAACATCACCTATTTCCAAAGGCCAAGAAAGGAGATCAGTCGGGTTCATGAGTGTTTTTAGCTTCATGGTGCAGAGGAGATAAGTGCAAGCTTAGAAATGAGGGGAAAGGAGATGAAAAACAAGAGGAAATGTAGAGAGAAAAGCTTGCAAACGAGAGAGAGACAGGAGAAGCATGCTGAAAAATGGAACAGAATACAAAAAGGAGATCAGTCGGGTTCATGAGTGTTTTTAGCTTCATGGTACATAGGAGATAAGTGCAAGCTTAGAAATTGGGGAAAAGAAGATGAAAAACAAGAGAAAATGTGGAGAGAAAAGCTTGCAAACGAGAGAGAGAGACAGGAGATGCATGCTGAAAAATGGAACAGAATACAAAAATGAGATCAGTCGGGTGCATGAGTGTTTTTAGCTTCATGGTACATAGGAGATAAGTGCAAGCTTAGAAATGAGGGGAAAAGAAGATGAAAAACAAGAGATGTAGAGAGAAAAGCTTTGCAAACGAGAGAGAGAGACAGGAGATGCATGCTGAAAAATGGAACAGAATACAAAAATGAGATCAGTCGGGTTCATGAGTGTTTTTAGCTTCATGGTACAGAGGAGATAAGTCCAAGCTTAGAAATGAGGGGAAAGGAGATGAAAAACAAGAGAAAATGTGGAGAGAAAAGCTTGCAAACGAGAAAGAGACAGGAGATGCATGCTGAAAAATGGAACAGAATACAAAAAGGAGATCAGTCGGGTTCATGAGTGTTTTTAGCTTCATGGTACATAGGAGATAAGTGCAAGCTTAGAAATCGGGGAAAAGGAGATGAAAAAAAAGAGGAAATGTAGAGAGAAAAGCTTGCAAACGAGAGAGAGAGACAAGAGATGCATGCTGAAAAATGGAACAGAATACTTTGTGTGAAAATAAACATGCAGAAGAAGGTTTTTCGAAGCATTAAAGCTGCCAGACTAACACCAGGGTCATAAAACTACCCCTGGAAATGCCCGCAGCTCCTACGAAAGCTTTGTGAAAATATGTGAGTTTGTCCGTGGAAATGTTTAAAGAATAGAACCCATAAAATCGCCCAAGGATGGATTCTGTAAATGCCTCGATGTTCCTTTTTGCCCTTTTTTCCCTTTCTTTGCTGTGTTTCCGTAGATCGTTCCTTTTTCCCTTAGTTTTCCCTTTTTCCTAACTTTCCGTTTTCATTTATGTTCTGTGATGATGTTATTTTTTTTCTTTTTTAATTGTTTTCCCTTTTCTCTAATGTATTTTTTTCTTTTTTTTTTTTTTTTTGGGGGGGGGGTCATTTGCCACGGTTGCTTTTATTCTTTTTTTTTTCTCTTTTCCTAACATTTTTTCATCAATTTTTATCTGCTTGGGACTGATTGGATTTTTTTTCCTTCAATCTTTTCTATTTCCTTTTCCCTTCGTTTTTCCTTTAAGTTAATTTTGGTTGGTATGTGTGAGAGAGAGAGAGAGAGAGAGAGAGAGAGAGAGAGAGAGAGAGAGAGAGAGAGAGAGAGAGAGAGAGAGATAGAGAGAGAGAGAGAGAGAGAGAGAGAGAGAGAGAGAGAGAGAGAGAGAGAGAGAGAGAGAGAGAGAGAGAGAGAGAGAGAGAGAGAGAGAGCACAGTTATAAAAAAACACATCAATTTTAATATTTACTCGGAAAGATTTGACGCTGCATGACATTTCTCTCTCCTCCTCCTCCTCCTCCTCCTCCTCCTCTTTCTCCTCCAACACTAAGGTCGTTCCTCACCTCGCGTCGCCTCTTAAATTCACCTTTGGACCTTAAATATGCTGCCTAAGTTTAATTACAGCACAGACTGAGGAGGAGGAGGAAGAGGAGGAGGAGGAGAAGAAGACATAATTTAAGTGCATGTTCTCAAGTTTGCTTTATAAATGTATTACAGGAGGAAGAGGAGGAGGAGGAGGAGGAGACGTTCATTTCTCTTCTCGACCCTTTGTTACGCCTCAATAAGCTGCCTCCTCCTCCTCCTCCTCCTCCTCCTCCTTCCTCCTCCTTCTCTTTTTCTTTCCTTTTTTCCATCGTCTTTCTCCTCCTTTTTCTTTCTCCTCCTCCTCCTCCTCCCTCCTCCTCCTCACTCTTCCTCTTCTTCGTGCTTCCTTCTTCTTCTTCGTCCTCTTCTTCGTCCTCGTCTTCCTTTCTTCATCATCTTTTCCTCTTTCCCTCTTTCTCTTTCCTTCTTTTCCTCCTCCTCCTCCTCCTCCTCCTGGTAGTGACGGTGGTGCAGGTGATGAAAATTAAGGAGTCATCGTTACCACCACCACCACCACCACCATTACCACCACCACCACCACCACCACCACCACCAGAACCCACCTCACTTCCCATCCTCTCCTCCTCTTCCTCCTCCTCCTAATGCTCCTCATCCTTCCTTTCATCCTTCTCCTCTCTACATCCTTCAGCATCCTTCTCCTCCTCCTCCTCCTCCTCCTCCTCCTCCTCCTCCTTCTCAGTATGCCCCCCGCCGCTGTAGGAAGGATATAAAGGTCGGGACACACGCCCACAAGAAACAAGCTGAAATATCCAAGGAGACTCAGACGCCCTTCGCAGGCAGAGAGAAGACTTGGCGGAGACGCTAGAAGAGGGGGAGGAGGAGGAGGGGGGGTAGAGGCTCCGTATGTGAGGGTATAAGGAAGGGAAGGAAAAAGAGTGTGATATGTTAAGAAATGTATGGAAAGAACGCGAGGAAGAATGGTGAAGGAGAAAAAAGAATGAGAGAAGAGAAGAAAAAAATAAAGAGAAAGTGAAGAGAATGCAAGAGAAGAGAAGATGATTGAAGGTGGAGGAAAGAAGAGGAATGAAAAGGGCATAGAAAGGAAAGACACATAAGAGAAGGAAAGTGAGGAGAAAGAGAAGGAAAGAAAACAGAGATGGAGACTTATGAAAGGGGGAAGAAAGAAAAGAAAAGGGCATAGGGAGGAAGAAAGAAGGAATAAAGAAAGGAAGGAAGAAAGAAAAGGAAATTAGGATATACCGAGAAGTAAGAATGACTGAGAGAGAGAGAGAGAGAGAGAGAGAGAGAGAGAGAGAGAGAGAGAGAGAGAGAGAGAGAGAGAGAGAGAGAGAGAGAGAGAGAGAGAGAGAACGTTGGGGATATGATGTATGACACTTGAAGATGAAGAAGTCATAAGAGAGAAAATGTGAGAATGGAAAAAAAAAAAGGAAAACGAGAAAACGACTTGAAGTAGAAGAAGAGAGAGAGAGACTGCAGGAACGGTGATGGCGGAGAGGAGAAGAGGGGGGGGGGGCACAGAGAAGTAGGAGGAGAGTGCAAGAGAATGTGATGATGGAAAATGGAAGGAAAGGAAGTGAAGGTAAAGAAGGAAATAGAGAGGAGTGTCACTGTTCAAAGGAGAGAGAGAGAGAAAAAGGAAGAGGAATGAAAGGAAAGAACTGGGAGAGAAGGAAACTGCAAGATGGAAAATGCAAGAAAAGGAAGAAAAAGTGGAGGAAGGAAGAAAGAGAGGAGAGTGACTGTTCAAAAGAGAGAAAGAGAGAAAAGGGAAGAGGATAAAAAGGAAAGAACAGGGAGAGAAGGAAAGTGCAAGGGAATATGAAGGTAGAAAATGCAAGAAAAAATAGTGAATATGGGAAGAGGAAAGAAAGAGAAGAATCACTGTACAAAAGAGGGAGAGAGAAAAGGGAAGAGAATGGAAAGCAAAGAACGGAGAGAAAAAGGAGAAAAGGAGAACAGGGGTAGAAAAGGTGGAAGGAAAGAACAGAGAAAATAGGAAGTCAATGGGAAGAGAACAGAGGATGAACATAGGTTGGAAAGAAGGAAGAAAAAAAGAGAGAAAGGAAGACAAAGGGTAGAGAAGGAAAACGAAAACAGGAGACAGAGAGAAAACGAAGACAAAGGAAAACAAAATAACCTAACTGAAGAAAAAATCGCGAGAAAAGAATCTGTTAGTGGAAAGGGATAGGAAGGAAGACACTGAGAAATAAGAATAAGACGTAAGGAATAAAACAGAGACAAAAGAAAGAGGGAAAAAGGGAAGGGAAGGAAGGAGGGAAGACACGAGAAAACATGAGGATAAGACGTGATAAAAGAAATTGGGAGAAAGGAAATGGCGACACGGGGAGAGAGAAAAGAGAGAAGAAGAGAGAAAGAGAGAAAGAGAAGGTAAGACACATAAGAAGTAGATGGGGCGAGGAAAAAGTGATAAACTGTAGCTGGGAAAATAGAAATGCAGGAAGGAGAGAGAGAGAGAGAGAGAGAGAGAGAGAGAGAGAGAGAGAGAGAGAGAGAGAGAGAGAGAGAGAGAAAAAGGGAGGAAGGGAGAGAGAGAGAAGTAGAGGAGGGAGGAAGGGAGAGAGAAGGAGAGAGGAAGAGATAAGGAAGGAGGAAGAGAGAGAGGAGGAGAGAAGGAGGGAGGAAGGTAAGAGAGAAAGGGAGAAGGAGAAAAGTAGGGAGAAAGGGAGAGAGAGAAAGACAGGAAGGAAAAAGGGAGAAAATACATGGAAAAGAAAAGAATGCGAGAGTCAATTAGGAGAACAGGTAAGCATGCATAAGAGAAGAACCATTAGGAGGGACATGAAGAAAGGGAGGGAGAGAGGAAGACAGAAAAAAATACAAAAAATACCCAGAAGAGGAATGAATAATAGGTGAGGCAATTAAAAAAACAGATTGGAATGCATGAAGGAGGGAGCATTAGAAAGAACGTGAGTAAAAGAAGGAAGGGAGGGAGGAAAGCATAAGGAACAAGGACTGAATAAGATAAAGAAAAGCAGAATATGAGAAAAGATAATTCTAGAAAACAGGGAGGATTGCATGAAGACAGGAACATAAGGCAGGACGCGAGGAAGGAAAGAATGTGCAGAGGAAGACAAGAAGAAAAAAAAGACAAAAATCACTCAAAGAAAAAAGGAAAGAATATCAGGTGAGTCAATTACGAGAACAGGTTGGAATTCATACGAGACGAAGCATTAGGAAGCACATGAGGAAAGGAAGATAGGAGGAGGAAGAGAGGGAGAGGGGAAGAACGCGAAGAAAGAAAGACGAAGCACTAGGAAGCTCGTGAGGAAAGGAAGAAAAGAGGAGGAGGAGATGGAATGGGGAAGAACGCAAAGAAATAAAGCAAATAGACAAAGAATATGAGATGAGGCGATTAAAAAGCAAAGAGGAATGCATTGGGAAAGGAACATTAAAGGTGGTAAGGAAAAGAACGAAGGAAATGAACCATGATAAAAACAAGAAGAGAGAAACAATACAAAGACAAAAAGAATGAGGGAAGACAATTAATGAAACAAGTAGGAATACATGAAGGAGGGAACATTAGAACGAACGTGAGGAAGGCAAGAAGGAAGGAGGTTAAGAGGAGAGAGGAAGAACGTGAGAGAAGAATCATGCAGGCGGAGTAAGAGGAGGGGCAGTTAAGAGGACAGCAAGAAAGAGGAAGAGGAGGAAAAGAGGAGAATACAAGAGGTTCGGAGAGTAGAAGAAAATAATTAATATGAAAACAGAGACGTGGAGAAAATAAATAAAAGTGCATGGAGGAGGACTGGAAGAGAGAGAGAGAGAGAGAGAGAGAGAGAGAGAGAGAGAGAGAGAGAGAGAGAGAGAGAGAGAGAGAGAGAGAGAGAGAGAGAGAGAAACTGGAAGGAAGGGAAAACGAGAGAAAAGTGAGAGAAATAACAGCAGGAGAAATAAGGAAGAGGAGTGAAAGAAGAGAAAAAATAGGAGTTTCAGAGAGAGAGAGAGAGAGAGAGAGAGAGAGAGAGAGAGAGAGAGAGAGAGAGAGAGCGTGTCGGGAGTGCGGGCGTGAGTGAGGGGGCGGCAAGGAGCTTACTCAAAATGCTCAACTCAGCGATTTTCACTCAAGCGGTGGAAGGGACGACGGCGGGAAGAAAGGGAGGGAAGAAGGATGGAGGGAGAGGCGATAAGGGGAGGAGGAGGAGGAGAAGGGAAAGTGGGGAAAGAAAGACGGAGAAGCGATAAAAGGAAAGAGAAGAAGGAAAGAAGAGGATGGAAAGGAAGAAGAGAAAGACAGAAAGAGAGGCGATGAGAAGAAGGGGGAAAAGGGAGGAAAGAAGAAAGGAGGGAGACGCGTGAAGAAGGGAACGGCAGAAGGATGAAGGAAGAGACGATAAGAGGAGGAGAAGGAAAAGGAGGATAATGGGAAGGAAGAAGAGGCGATAAATGAAAATGGAGGATTGGAGGAAATGAAAGATAAATGACGAGTTATTATTTTTATTATTATTATTATTATTATTATTATTATTATTATTATTATTATTATTATTATTATTCAGTATCATTGCGTGTATGTCTAAAGGTTCATTCTTCATTCATCACATAATTAAAAAAGAGAAAAAAGTACCTTCGTGTTAAATTTATTGTTGATTAATCTGAAACTCCTGACATTTATCCTGCTAGTCTTTTTTTTCCAATCTCTCTTCATTACTTTATCAATATTGGAAAACACGGATGAAAAGAAAGTTTGTTGATAATTAATGAAATACACCAATATATATTTTTTTGTTCTTTCACGTCACTTTTTCTGAGTTTCCGTGATTGACAATAGATTTAAAAGGGAATGAAAAAAAGGGATTTCGTGTTTGATTTTGGGAAAGGAAAGTTTGGTTTAAAATAATATACCAAAAATACGAACCTTTAGATTTGTCCATTTTTGTCATTTTTATTTTTTATTTTTTCATTTTCATTTTTATTACTTTATTTTTTTTACTTTTTAATATTTTTTTTTCATTTATGATTTTTTTGCATTTTACTTCTCATTTTTATTTACTTTTTTATTTTTTTTTCATTTTTTACTTTCTTTACTTTTTCCTTTACATTTTTTTTAGCTTTCTTTAATCATTTTTTTCATTTTTGTTTTTGTTTTTCTTTTTACTTTTCATTTTTTACTTTTTTTCATTTTCACTTTTTCTACTTTTTTTTTCATCTTCCGTAAATGATAATAAATTGGAATCTGAACGAAAAAAAAAAATCACTTCCCGGGCAATTTAAAACGAGACGCGGACTTAATGTTATTGCCGTCCTCGTATTTAATCTTCACTTTTTTTTTCCTTCAAGACGAAAGAATAACATCCGCGCTGGAGATTTCGTTTAATTAAGATGAAACGCCTGCATAGTTTTTTTTTTCCTATTATTCTTTTTCCTTTTTTTTTACTTTTTTCCATTTTTCCTCTTTCATTTTCATTCTTTTTACTTTTTTTACAAACATTTTCATGTTTTACTTTTTTACTTTCCTTTTTTCCTTTTCTCTTTTTTCATTTTCTTTTTCGATTTTCTTTTTCTTTTTTTACTTTTCTACTTTTTACGTTTCCCTTTTTTTCCTTTTTTGCATTTCCATTTTTTTTTTCTGTTCTGAAGTGCCACAGTATCATCACGTTCCCATTGCCTTGATGATAACCTGTGTCTTGGGGATCACAGAGGGGAGGCCGCGGGGCAGGTATTTACACTTCAATCAAGGTAAAACGCGGTACCATAGCGGCTCCGTTTGCAATATGGTGTAATGCTTCCTTTTTCCTCCTTCATCCTCTCTATTTTGATTAGTATAAACCGCTGACCAAAGGCTGTTTTTATTCTGAGTATCCCCTTGCATTCCCGGTGTAGTAGTTGGCATGCCTATTAAATAATCCGCTGGGCAAACTCGATTCTTTGTTTGTGTGTCGTGCTCCCCTCTCGCCGTCTAGCCCATGTCACTCCTCTCCCTGTCTTTTTATTTTTTTCCTGTCCCATTCTCCCCGTCTTCCTAAGGTCACCTCTCTCCCTGTCTCATTTCTCTTCATTCTTCCCACTTTCTCTCTTTTCTCTCTTTCATTCATCTCCCTATGTGATGTCTTTTTTTCCTCCTCTCCCCATCAATTCACTGTTTTTTTTTTTATTATTATTTTAACTATTTATTTTCTATTTTTATTTATTTATCTTGCCCACGTCGCCCCTCTGCTTCATATCTCCTTATTCCTTCCACTTTTTCTACTTTTTCTTTTCTCTCTCTCTCTCTCTCTCTCTCTCTCTCTCATCTCTCAACATCACTTCACCGTTTTTACAATTTTCAACTATTATGTATTTCTACCTTTCTTTTTCCCTCATGCCCTTCATTCTAATTAGCGTAACACACGACCCACCTCTTTTTTTATTTATCATTGTATTCTTTTATTTTTCCACTTTTAATCCCACTCTCATTGCATTTGTTACGTCAGTGTTTTTTTTATTTATTTTCCTGCTGCACAGTTTTCATTGCGAGTGATGTTAATTTTTTTTTCTCTCTCTCTCCTTTTAATTCCTTTTCCTCTTCCATTATCGACGCTTATTGCTTTGTATTGCCTATTGTTTTCTTGTTTTCATTATTTTCCATTGTTATTATTCTTTCTTTTTTTTTCTCTCTCTCTGCTTTTAATTCCTCCTCGTCATTGAACACATTGACATACTTGTTTTTTCTTTTTTTTTATATGATTCTTTTATTTCTTCTTCCTTTTGTCTTTCAGTTATTATACTCCTCTTTTTTCCCTTTTAATTTCTCCTCCCCTTCCATTATCGACGCTTCTTCCTTTGCATGGCCTATCGTTTTTTCTTTTTTCATTATTTACCGTTATTCCTCTTCTGTTTTTTTTTTTTTTTTTTTTTTCATTATCGACGGCTCACACATTCGTAAACGGTAAAAAAAAAAGCCTAAGCCAGAAACTTTGTAATCCCCGACATTGGACAATTATTGCAAGGCCTCTGACGTGTAGGCTTATTTGAAAAGTTTTAAATGAAAGTACACAGGCCCAAGGGGGGGAGGAGGAGGAAGAGGAGGAGGATTGGTGGGAGGGGGAAGGGGTAAGAGAGAAGATTTAAACTGTGTGTGTGTGTGTGTGTGTGTGTGTGTGTGTGTGTGTGAGGAGGAAGGGGTGGAGGCTGTATTGGATGGGTTATATCTTGAGAGAGAGAGAGAGAGAGAGAGAGAGAGAGAGAGAGAGAGAGAGAGAGAGAGAGAGAGAGAGAAATGTAGAAAAACAGACAAATACATCCAGAGAGAGAGAGAGAGAGATAGAGAGAGAGTCACCGATTCGTTCAGGACCGACAGACACACGCGCCCAACGTTCTTATTTACGGACAAAATCTTCCCCTTCTTTTTCTAAATTACACAACTTCCGCAACACAAATCTTATGAAAATGTATTCTTTTCGTTAAACTTTCTCTATTTATTTTATACCAGGGATTAATATATTTTTTTTAGTTGGATTTACGTTGATGTTTCTCACCGGTAGCATAAACAAGATGGTATTGTATTCAGATGAGTTTGTGAGTAATGTTGCACTAGAGGAAAATGCAATAATCTTAGCAATATTTTACCATAGGAGGATAAATAGTTTGGTTAGGTAAAAGAAAATATATGTGTGTCTGTCTCCCAGTCGCTCTGTCCGTCCAGCATTTTGATAATCTCACCTAATAACTTGTTTTCATTTTTTACCTTTATTTTTTAAGGAATTCGTGTGGCAAGGATTTTTATCTATTTTCATTTTTGTATTTATTCTTTTTGTGTGTGTGTCTGTGTGTGCGTATTTGTGTAACTTTTTCGTTTAATTGTTACAACACGAAAATAGGAGGGGGAGAAAAAGAAGAGGAGAAGAAGAAAAGAGGAAGAAAAGGAGGAGGAGCAGACAAGAAAGAAAGAAAGAAAAAGAAAGATAAAAAGTAAAAGTAAAAATAATGAAAACTAAGAAAGGGGAAGTAGAAAAAGAGGAGGAAGAGGAGGAGGAGCTTCTGATATTAATGGGGATAATTTGCAGGGCGCGACGAGATGGGGAGAGAGGGGGAGAAAGGGGAGATGAAGAGAGGGGTGGAGGGGAGTCATACTGGAAGGGAGGGGACGGAGACAAGAGGGGAGACGCGGAAGTAAAAGGTGAAAGGGGAGAAGGGATTTGTTTTGGGAGAAAGGGAGGAGGAGTAGGATTAGGAGGATGAAAAGGAGATGGGAGAAGGAAGGGATGGAAACACGGAGGAAAAGGGAAAAGTGTAGAAGGGAAAGTAATAGAGGAGAGGGAGAAATTTTTTAAGGGGAATGGGGAAGAGGAGAGAAGTGAGAGAAGAAGTGAGGGGAAGAGGTGAGGGGAAGACCGCCCCCATACGACACTGGTGATCCCCTCGTAAGTTAGTGCCGGGTGCGCCGACCCCCGCTGACACGGGCATATTTTACACCAGAAACGAGCAGAGAGAGAGAGAGAGAGAGAGAGAGAGAGAGAGAGAGAGAGAGAGAGAGAGAGAGAGACACAGTAGGGAAGCATTTCTTATTCTGATTTTCGAGTTTCTTTTTTTTTTTTTTTCTTTTCTTTAGTTTTGTTATTTATTGCTTCATTTTTCTGTTTCTGCCTTAATTTTTTTTTTCTTTTTTTGTCTACACTCTCTCTCTCTCTCTCTCTCTCTCTCTCTCTCTCTCTCTCTCTTATTTCTCTCCTCTAACCTTGCTTTCCTGTTTCCTCTTCCGTGATCGAGAGAGAGAGAGAGAGAGAGAGAGAGAGAGAGAGAGAGAGAGAGGTAGTGAAGTGTACATCCTCGCTCTTTCGTCACCATTGTCTCATCCGCTCAGGTCTCACGTGAATTAGGTTTGCATGCAGGTGAGCTGCGCGGCGTGACAGGTGGACGCGCTTGGTTAATTACCTGCCGCATACCTGACTACAATGATGATGATGATGATGATAGAAATAATGATGATGATAGTAATAATAATGATGATGGTAGGTATAAAATGACATCAGTAACAAAGGAATAAGAAAAAAGGGAAAATATCTTGTTTTGTCTAGTTTTCTTCTTCTTTGAGGGGAAAGGGGAATAGAGGAGGGTAAGTGTGGGGGATTGGAGGAGAAAGGGAGAAGGAGAGGAATTAAGAAGAGAAGAAGGGAATTAGGAGGAAATGAAGTGAGGAGATTGAGGGGGAAGAAAGGTGGAAGTAAGGAAAAGGAAGGAAGTGAAGGGAATGGAGGAGGAAGGGAGAAGGAGGGAAGTAAAGAAGAGGAAGGAATAGGGAGGGACTGAAGTGAGGAGATGGGAGGGGAAGCAGCAAGGAGTGGAAGTAAAAAAAGAGAAGGAAAAGGAGGAAAATTAAGGCAAGTGGAGGAAAGGAGTACGAAAGTAGTGGAAAGAAGAGGAAAAGTGTCCCTCCTCTCCCACTTCCTCTACCCTCTCCTCCCACACTTCCCTCCCTCTCTTTATCCCAATTCCCTCTTCCACCTTTCTCTCTTTTCCACCCCACCCTCCCTCTCTTTAGCCACCCCTTTATCCACCCCTTTTTCCCCACCTCCCACTTTATTCACCTTCCACACCCTCCCCTTTTATCTACCCCTTTTTTCCCCACCCTCCCCTTTATCTACTCCCCTTTCTTACCCGACAGTTTGTCCCAGTTATTAAAAGAGCTTAAACAACAAATACTTCAACCACTCACTACCATATTCAACCGGTCAGTTCAACTAAACAAGGTCCCGGAAGACTGGAAGATGGCGAACGTAACACCGATTTTCAAAAAAGGAGACAAAAGCGTTGCATTAAACTACAGGCCCATAAGTTTGACATCAGTGGCAGGAAAAATACTCGAAAAGATTATTAGAGATAAACTTGTTAAGTTTCTAGAAAACAATAATGTAATCTCCGACACCCAGCATGGCTTCAGAAACAAGCGCTCCTGCCTAACGAATTTATTAGACTTCTTCCAAGGTATATATAAGAACTGGGATGCCCACATCCCCAGTGATGTTATATACCTGGACTTTCAGAAAGCCTTCGACAAGGTACCGCACGAGCGACTCTTTAAGAAACTGCACTCGGCGGGCATCGGAGCCAATCTGATCGCGTGGATAAGAGATTGGCTCACCGACAGAAAACAACGAGTACTACTCAACGGACAGCCTTCCGATTGGCTACCAGTCACTAGTGGAGTGCCTCAAGGGTCAGTGCTGGGACCCATCCTCTTTATCATATATATCAATGACCTAGAATCAGGACTGAAATCCACAATATCGAAATTTGCAGATGACACCAAGGTGGGTGGAGATGCCCTCACAAAGACCGACTGCGAAATCATTCAGAAAGACCTCAATCACATTATCGAATGGTCGGAAAAATGGCAAATGTCTTTTAATGTTGACAAATGCAAAGTCATGCACATTGGGTCCCAAAATAGTAACCACACATACATCATGAATGGGAGACCTCTGCAAGCGATGCAGGAGGAAAAGCACTATCAGCAGTGACCTGAAACACGCGAATCACTGTAAAAAAGCATACAACAAGGCCAACATTATGCTCGGGTTCATAGCGAGGAACTTCGAGTGTAAAACACCAGACGTGATGCTATCCTTGTATAATTCCATGGTAAGACCGCACCTCGAGTATGCAGTGCAGTTCTGGTCTCCCAATTACAGAAAGGACATTGCTTTACTGGAAAGGATTCAACGACGCGCCACAAAGATGATTCCAACCTTCAGGGCTCAACCATGCGAGGAACAACTCAAGCGACTCAATCTCTTTACATTGGAGAAAAGACGCCTACGAGGGGACATTATTCAAGTCTTCAATTATCTACAAAAGTTCAATAACGTCGATTACTCAATAGTCTTTGAACTGCAAAACACCTCAAGAACTAGAAATAACGGTTTACCCATTCAGTCGAGTCGATGTAACACAGACATTGGAAGGAGTTTCTTTTCAAACCGAGTCATCCGCCACTGGAACAATCTTCCCTCAGAAGTAGTAAATGCGAATACCATCAACTCCTTCAAATATAGAATCGACCGTCATTTCGTTGCGTCAGGAGTAAACTGAATAACGAGGGGCTTCCATCTGCTCCTCAATATCGAGGTGCTTTCATCTGCTCACCAAGCCCCAAGTGGCGGTCGAGCAGATTAAATCACCCAAGCGGGCGACCTCGTAATGAGCCAATAGGCTTTCTGTTGCCTGCATTTCCATGTTTCCATGTTTCCATGTTTCTACCCCCTTTTTCCCTCCCCCTTTTCCCCACCCTCCCCTCTTTTTCCACTCCCTTTTCCTCTCCCTCCCCCCTCTATTCACTCCCTTTTTCTCCCCACCCTTCCCCATTTCCCCTCCCCCCCTCTATCCACCCCCTTTTCCCCACCCTCCCCACCTCTCCCCACGTTTCCCCTCACCCTTACTTTCCTTCTCCCTTTCCACCAGCTTTTATCTCCCTCCTTTTTTCACCTCCCCATCAAACCCTCAACATTACCCTCTCCCTCCTCTCCCCGCCTCCTCCCTTCTCCTCACGTGTCATCTTCCTGGAAAAATATCAATAAGAAGAGTATTTTTTTTTTGTTCGGCGGCCTGAGTCTTAATTAAAATAGGAATAATCCGATGAGCAAAATATAAGTTTAATTAGTTCCAAAGTGACGCTGCTTAGCCGAGAGGGAAAGGTGTACTGCATGGGTAGAGGGGGGGGAAGGGGGGAGGGGAGGAAGAGGATGAAGAACAAGAACTGGATGACAAGCCGAAGATAATGAGGAGGAGGAAAAGGAGGAAGAGGAAGAAGAAGAAATGGATGACGAGCAGATGGAGAAGGAAGAAGGAAAAAGAGAACGAGGATGAGGAAAAGGAGGACAAGAAGAGGAAGCAGAAGAAAATGAAGAAGAAATGCCAAAGAGATAAACTGAATGACGAGCAGAAGAAGGAGGCCATGAGAAGGAGGAGGAAGAGCAGAAAAAGGAGAAAAAGAAAGAAGAGCTGGATGACGAGCAGAACCAAGAGGAGGAAGAGAAGAAGACAACCAAGAGGAAGAGAAGGAGGAGGAGGAGGAGACCAAAAGGAAGAGGAGTCGACCAAGAAGAGGAGGAGGAGGAGGAAGATGTGCCTGCTTGATCCGCCCGACGAAGGTAATCTGAAGACAGGTTTTCCAGCAGGTTTGACAGACCAATCACCGCGAGGGAGACAGGTGTGAAGGAGGAGGAGGAGGAGGAGGAGGTACATATAAGGAGACGAGGAAATAAGGGAAAGAGGAGAGTAGATAAATAATAAATAAAAGCAAGTTAATAGATAAGGAAGAGGAGAGTAAGTAGATAAAATGTAATAGGTAGAACATTATAGTAGAGGGGAAATTTTAAAGGGCGGAAAAGGGAAGAGGAGACTGGTTTGAGGGGAGACTAAAAAAAGAGATGAGGTGAGGTGGGGAGAAAAGAAGGATGTAAGGGTGAGTATAGAAAGGGGAGGAAAGGGAAAAGGGAGATGAAGCTTGGACATACATGGGAGTTTGGGGGAGTGAGGGGAGTTAAGGGGGAGACTAAAAAAAAGAAATTGTGTTAGCTAGGAAGAAAAGAAAATGGAAAAGAAGAAATTTAGCAAAAAACATAATGAAAAAAAGCAAAAAAAAATGGTCAAGGGGAGACTAAAAGAAATTGTTGTAAGCTGAGGAGAGAAGAAGAGAAGGAAGAGAAGGAGAAGAAAGAAATTAAGAAGTGAGGCAGAGATGGATCCAGGCGGTGCGACAGGAGGCAGGAATCAGGTTAAGCAAGATTAGGGTTTAGCGGGAGAGGAGATAAGGAGGGGAAGGAGGGCGACCCAGAAGTGAGGACGAGACAGGAAGGAGGTCAGGGAAGGAGACTTTGCTCGTTGGATTAGAAGCAGGAGGAGAGAGGAAGACTGTAAGAGGAGAAGGAGAAGAAAGACTATTAAACGAGAAAGATAAGAATGAGAAAGGAGAATTAAGACAACAAGAAGGGTAAGAATGAGGAAAAAAGCAGATTGAAACGAGAACGAGAAAGATAAGGAGGAGAAAGGAGAATTAAGACGACGAGAAGGATAAGAAGGAGGAAAAAAACAGACGAAACGAGAAGGAGAATGAGAAGGAGAAAGGAAAACTATAAGACAAGGAGGATAAGGAGAAAGAGAAGCCTGAGAGTGTAGCTAAAGATAGGACAATACGAACACACAATGACCACCTTCAGACCCTCAAACCGGCGAGATGGATAAGGAGGAAGAGAAGGCTGAAAGTTTAGCTGAAGATCAGACAACACAAACACACAACGTCCATCTTCAGACCCTCAAACCCACGTTCCCAGATTGTCGTACTCAGCCTCCTGTGTTTTGCTAATTTCCGACCCAAAAACTGCATCCTCGACCCCGGTAACTGCCTTCTCATATAATTATCGTTAAAATGGTTAATTATTGGTGTTTTTTTGGCAATATCTGTGGCTCAGAAACCGGTAAATAAGGGGCTATGAGTACGATAATCTGTCAACGGTGCCTCAAACCCACAGCTACTCAAACACATGACACCCTATTCTAGACCCTCACATCATCAAAATTGTGGGCGAGTGTTATTTGGAGAGAATGAGTCCATCCATAGCAACACAAAACATCTGGAGAAGAATAATACGATCTCGCAACGTCATCCATTAGACCCTCACACCTACAAATGCTAAGGAAAACGAGGTCAACGAAAACGAGAGACTGGTTGGAGGGAAATGAGGAATCCCAAAGTAGGAGGAAGCGGAAGAAGAAAAAGAAGAGGGGAAAATACAATAATAGGAGCCATGAAAATTAGAACAGGAACAAGTAAGAAAGCAAACAGGAACAGCGATTAACGGGCTTATTTAACACCTTTTTTTCCTGTTGCCCTTGAGCTGTTTCTTTAGCTGTAAAAAAATAGAAAACAGAGGAGGAGGAGGAAGAGGGGACAGTCGCTCGTGAAAAGAGAATGCTTCCTCATCCTGATCCTTATTCTCGTATGGGTCTCGCTGTCAGGTGGAAGGCCGCTCCTGTCGCCTCTTATCATCTGCGTCTGTCACAACCAAAATTAGATTCTTGTGATGTATTAAGCGTCTTGACTATCTCCATACCTCTGTCTCCTCCTCTGCTCTCTATCTCCTCCTCTTTTGTCTCATCTCCCCTCTTTCTCTTCACTTATCTCTCCTTATCTCCCATATTTAGTCAACTCCCCTCCTCATACTGACAGTCTTCCATCTCTTAAATTCCGCCGCTGTGTCTTCTCTATCTTTTATCGATATCTCCATGCTGACTGCTCTTCTGAACTTGCTAACTGCGTGCCTCTCCTCTCCCACGGCCCCGCTGCACTCGACTTTCTACTTAAGCTCATCCCTGTACTGTCCAAATCCCCTATGCAAGAGTCAACCAACATCGTCATTCTTTCATCTCTTTCAGTGGTAAACTCTGGAACTGCCCTCCTTCGTCTGTATTTCCTCCTGCCTACACCTTAACCTCCTACAGTAGAGGAGTATTAAGACACCACTCCACCCGAAATTGACCTCTCATTTGGCCACTCGACTATACTTTCTTTTACAGGGGCAGTGCTTAGCGGGGTTTTTTTTTTGTTCTCATATATTTTTTGCCCTTGAACTGCTTCCTTTACTGTAAAAAAAATATCTTGTCTACTCTTTTATCGTTTCCCTTCTCCTATCTTCTTCAGACACTGGTAGTTGTTGTAGTGAAGGTAATAGTTATGGTAGTAGGAGTATGGTAGTGGTTAGTGGTGAAGTATTGTTGTTGGTGGTAGTGGAGTTACGTGCACCACCTCCATCACCACCACCACCATCACCACCACCACCACCACCACCCACCACCACCACCACCACCATCACACTACCACCATCACCACCACCACCACAAACTGTCAAGATCAAATTGCCTCTCTTCTCTATGGCCACTTAGAACCGCCAGCTTCCCTCACACACACACACACACACACACACACACACACACACACACACACACTCGCCCCTGGAGCGTGTAATGTCCCTCAACGCTACTACACAATGATTACATCGTCCGAGGCTCGCTTTCCTCCCTCCACCTCCACTTCAACTCCTCCACCACCACCACCTCCACCTCTATTACATCTCTTTCCACCTACAACCACCACAATATCCTCTAACATAAATCTCCCCCCTACATCTCCCTTACACTATCTCTACCATTTCATCCACCACTCCACCTCCATATCCACCTGTACATCTTTCTCCACTTCCCTTCACCTCCTCATCCACTCCCTCCCTCCACCGACACATCCCTCCACCACCACTACTAAATATTTTTCTACCGTAATGTCCCCATCCACCCCTCAGCCCAACTCCACCTCTCCACCTCTCTCACACCCAAATCCACACCACCACTACAGCTTTCTCCACCACATCACCTCCCCTACACCTCCCTTACACATCCACATCCCTCATCACACCACATCTTTCGACCACCACCAAACCACTATTACTACCACCAAAATCACCACTCGTCCTTCTACCACCACCACCACCACCATGCCCCCACCTCCGTGCACCACTACTCTTCAGGTGGAAAAAAAGAACCATAAATTTGTGATCATGTTGGAGGTTTTGGTCCACTGGGGAATAATTGACGTGGTGTGGTTACTCTCTCTCTCTCTCTCTCTCTCTCTCTCTCTCTCTCTCTCTCTCTCTCTCTCTCTCTCTCTCTCTCTCTCTCTCTCTCTCTCTCTCTCTCTCTCTCTCTCTCTCTCTCTCTCTCTCTCTCTCTCTCTCTCTCTCTCTCTCTCTCTCTCTCTCTCTCTCTGTATGTGTGTGTGTGTATGTGTGTGTGTGTGTGTGTGTGTAAGAGACAAGTCAAGGTTAGCTAGCGGGTCTAAGTGGCGATACTGGAGAAAGACAATTTTATCTTAGTAGTTTGTGGTGGTGATGGTGATGGTGGTGGTGATGGTGGTGGTGGTGGTGGATCGGCGGACAAAAGCGAGTGTCTGGTTCACCGGCTTCACTTTTGTGTTTTATTATATACATCATTTTTTTTTCCGTCTTTGTCTTTCTCTCTTTCGTTCTTTTTATTCTTGTCTCTGAAGCTGAGGTCTGGGAAAGGTAAAAAAAAATGAAGGTTTAATAAAAGATCAAGGATTCCGTTGTGCTTGTTTTTCCTTCTTTATTTTTCTTTTACTCCGCTTCTATTTTCTTTTTCTTTTATTTCATTTTCTGCCGGATTTTATTATTTGCTCAAGTATACAAAAGATACACACACACACACACACACACACACACACACACACACACACACACACACACACACACACACACACACACACACAGGTAAGCAGATTAGCAGACAGATAAACATACAGATAGATTGATATGTAGATAGAAAGACAGGCAGACAGACACACAAACAGGCAGATAAACAGACAGACAGACAGACAAGCAGGTAGACAGACGCACACACACACACACACACGAACGAGCAAAACAAACAAATTCCTTGGACAAAGACAACAGCAAATTATGACTCCGGTATTTTTGTTTACAGTGCATTAATGTCTTTGTTTATTTGTTTTCTTGCAGGTAAGGAGAGCTTGCACACAGCCTTGTAGTGAGTCGTGCGTGTCCCGGGCGGTGAGTAGCCTGACTTCCCTGTTGGCTCGTTACCTGTTAGTGATGACGCTGAGAGTGGCTAAGCTGAGGGTCGTGAGGTAGGCGTTGCAGCGGCCTCCACTTTTGTTGTTATTTTTATTATTAGTTTTGACCTTCACTTTTTTTTCTCGTTCTTCATTTTTTTCATATTTCAGCGTTGGTTTCTTTTTGTGTCTTTTGTGTCTCATTATTTTTTTTTTCTCGTTCTTTATTTTTTTCATATTTCAGCGTTGATTTCTTCTTGTGTCTTTTGTTTCTCATTATTTTTTTTTCTCGTTCTTCATTTTTTTCATATTTCAGCGTTGATTTCTTCTTGTGTCTTTTGTTTCTCATTATTTTTTTTTCTCGTTCTTCATTTTTTTCATATTTCAGCGTTGATTTCTTCTTGTGTGTGTTTTGTTTCTCATTATTTTTTGTCCTTCGCTCTTTTTTTCTCGTTTTTCTTTTTTTTTTCTTCATATTTCAGCGTTGATTTCTTCTCGTGTGTCTTTTGTTTCGTCTTTTTTTTTCTTCAGTGGCATATTGCTCTTGTTTTTTTTTTTTTTTTTGCTTTTTTTTTTGTTTTGCGTTTCTTCATTTCCAAAACCTGTATTCTATCTTTTTCAGTTTCCTCTGGGTCGAATAGCAAGCAAGTCACTGTCCGTTTTCCTTGGTGAGGTGGTTGAAACAAAGCTTGACATCTCTCCACACCTGTTGCTACACTAGTTCTTTTATATCTTCTTTCACTCATTACTTAACCTGTGGAATTACCTGGTTATCTCATTCTCCCACCTTATCTGAGAACCTTCTTACCTACAATCTCTACCTCTCTCCTTACCTGATCCATATGCTTCTTATTTCACTCATTAGCCTGTGAGATTACCTGGTTATCTCTACCTTACACCTTACCTGAGAATCTTCTTACCAATAATCTCTACCTCTTCACCTTATCTGATTCATATGCTTCTTATTTCACCCATTAACCTGTGGAATTATCTGGTTATCTCTTCCTCCCACCTTATTTGAGAATCTTCTTACCTATAATCTCTACCTCTTTAAATACCTGAGAATCTACTTGCCCACAATCTTATCAATCCCACGAGTCATCTTTTCAGAAACTTCATGTAATTCTATCCGCTAATTTACCTGTTATGTTTTTGCTATTACGTGAACTGCCGCAACCTTTCACCTTACCTGACAGTCTATTTACCTGTAACCTCATCATTCGAGATAAAATACCTGTCCGTGAACCCTATATAAATGTACCTGTTAAAAGGAGTATCATATCACCCTATTGTTTAACTTGTATCATTACCTGGTTTTCTCTCTCTCCCTCTCACCTTACCTGAGTGTCTATTTACCTGTAATCTTATCAGCCACACGTGTCACCTTTCCACGGATTTTAAGTAACTTTCTCACGATACTTAGTCTACTTATATTTAATCGTATAAGTAAAAAATTATAAAAGGAGGAATGAAAAACTATGAAAAACGGAGGGAGAACAGATAAAAAAAAACGAAGATTTTATACAGTTTTTCCCAGTACTTGATCTAGGGACATTTAATCGTGCAAGTAAGAAAGTAGCAAATAAAAGGAGGAATGGAAATAAGGTAGAAAACGTATAAAAACAGAGAACAGATATAAATATTTGACTTATTTACATTTCGTAGCATAAGAAACAAAAACAAAAGGAATAAAAAAATAGAAGAAAACGTAAAAAATAACAAAGAAAACGGATAGAAAACGAAGATATAAGACTTTTTTTCACAACCATTGACTTACTTACATTTAGTTGTATAAGAACAAGAAAAAAAATTAAAAGGAAAGTTAAAATAAAGGAAAACGTAAAAATTAACAGAAAGAAAACAGATAGAAAACGAAGATATAAGATTTTTTTTTTCACAACCCTTCACTTACTTACATTTAGTCGTATCAGAACAAAAAAAAAAAACAATTAAAAGGAAAGTTAAGATAAAGGAAAACGTAAAAAAAAAATAACAGGAAGAGAACAGACAGAAAACGAAGGTACTCATCCATCACGTTTTCACCTGTAATTATCTCCCTCACCTGTTCCCTTGCATCACCTGTACATACGCACGCATTCCCCTCTTCCTGCGTTTCCTTTGCCTCCACACTTTCCAATCGCGCCGTTGCAGCATTCCCTCCTAACTCACCTGTATTGTCACGCGTACGCCGCTTCCTGTGACTACCTGAACCCCGCGTTACCTGTTACGTCATTCTCCTTAATGACACACCTCGCCGGGGCGTTTCTAGTCAGCTGCATTGTCACCCGTGGGAACTGTGTGGGGGGAGAGTGGGGGTAGGGGGGAGTGCATTAGCGTGTGGTGTGTGTGGGGTGGTGAGGGAATTTGTGTGTATGGAGAAGGGGTTAGGTAGAAAAATCAGGGAATAAAGAAAATATGTAAAAAAAAAAGGCGTTTGAAAGTAAATTAGTGAGTGCTTAAAAGATGATTGTGTGTATGTGTGTGTGTGTGGGGGGGGGGGGGGTATGTGAGTGTGTGTGTGTGCGGTTAGGTAGAAAGACAAGGGACTAAAAATGTATTAAAAAGTGGCTCTTCAAAGTAATGCACTAGATACTATAAAAAAAATTGTGTGTGTGTGTGTGTGTGTCGCAAAGTTCCACGCCGTAATTTCAGGAGACCTTTTCATTCTTCTCATCCGCACATTGTTGGCGCGCATTGTACCCCGCCGCCTTGAGTACCTGCATGTGGCGAGGAAAGCCCGCGGGAAGGAAAGGGAGGAAGAAAACGCCTCACATCGATCGAGCAATGTCACAAGCTTTTTATTTTTTATTATTTTTATTTTTATTTTTACTGCAAGAGGAAGCACAGGAGGCCGAGGAAAGGTACACAGGAGAGAAAAGAAAGCTCGCAATATGTCAGTTCTACATAAAAAAAAGCGCAAAGAATTGTTAAAAGAACAAGAGCTGTTAACAAACGAGAACAAAACTGATAACAAAAAAAGTCATAATACAAACAAAAACATTCGCAGAAAAAAACAAAAGAAAGAGTTGTTAAAAGAAAAAGACTTGTTAGCGAAAAAAAAAGAGGAAAAGGATAACAAAATAATAGTTGTAATAATCCAAGAAAAACAATTGCCAAAAAAATTAACTGTTGAAAAAAATGGATGAAAAACAGGAGAATTTGTCGAAAAAGTTGTTAAAAAAAAAGACTGGTTAACGAAAACAAAAAAACCAGAAAAAGGATAACAAAATAATAGTTGTAATAATCCAAGAAAAACAAATGCCCCCAAAAAATAATAGCTGAAAAAAGTGGATGAAAAACAGGAGAATTTGTCGAAAAAGTTGTTAAAGAAAAGACTGATCAGCGAAAAAAAACAGGAAAAGGATAAGAAAATAATAGTTGTCATAATCCAAGAAAAACAAATGCCCAAAAAATCAACAGCTGAAAAAAGTGGATGAAAAACAGGAGAATTTGTCGAAAAAGTTGTTAAAAAAAAAAGACTGGTTAACGAAAAAAAAACAGAAAAAGGATAACAAAATAATAGTTGTAATAATCCAAGAAAAACAAATGCCCCTAAAAAATAATAGCTGAAAAAAAATGGATGAAAAACAGGAGAATTTGTCGATAAAGAGAATTCGGTCCAGGTGTGACTTCATATTCCTTGCCTGAAAGAATTTAATTACTGATCTTTAAACCGAAAAACATTGAACAGAAAAAATAATCCTTCTTTTCATAATAACAGACATGGTAAGGAAAGGAGATTTTTTTTTCTTTGTTGTAAATATTAATAGTATAGAAACAAATATATATAAGAGGATAAAACAACTACATATTTCTTATCGTCAATGTTAATGTTCTAAAAAAAAAAAACGTATTAAGAAAAGAACTGCGTATATTTCTTCTGTTAACATTATAAAGAAAAATAAGACCAACAAAATAATTATAAAAAGCAGTGGGTAGTTCCTCTCTCAATAGCAATTATATACAAGAAAAACATCAACAAAAACGAGTATATAAACCAATGCGTATTTCCTCCGTTAACAGCAACACTATAAAAAAAATTAAGCTTACCGAAAGAGTGAAAAAAAAGAGCACTGTGTTAATAGCAAATGTAAATAAGAAAATTAAAAAAAAGATAAAAAAAAAGCAATGCGTTTTTCCTCCGTTAACAGCAACAGAATAGAAAAATAAAATAAGATTACCGAAAGAGTGAAAAAAAGCATTGCGTATTTCTTCTACCAAGGTTTCCGGGAATCTGTTTAGCATGTGATTGAGATTCAGGACACGTGTAAGGTCGGGCCGCCGCTTGACTAATAATGGGACACCCGGGCGGGAGACAAAGAGAGAGAGAAGAGGGAGACAAAGAAAGGAAAAAATGCAGGGAAGCGAGAACCTGGGAAAAATATAGTTGGTGATAGTGAAGCTGATAGTGAATGGCAGGTAAGGGAAAGGGAAGAAGGGGTGATAAAGGGAAATAGAGAGATGGAGACAAAGAGAGAGAAGAAAGACAGAGAAAGGAAAGAAAATACAAGAAAAGGAGAAACCTGGGAAAAAAAGTAGTTGGTAATAGTGAAGTTGATACTGATTAATAGGTAAAGGAAGTGGAAGAAGGAGAAATAAATGGAAATAAAGAGAGAGAGAGAAGGAAGACAAAGAAAGGGGAAGAACTGCAGGAAAACTAAATACCTGGGGAAAAAGTAGTTGGTAATAGTTAAGTTGATAATGATTAATAGGTAAAGGAAATGACAGAAGGGTTGATAAAGGGAAATAGAGAGAGAGAGAGAGAGAGAGCGTTGACGAAGAAAGAGACAAATAGAGAGAAGAGAGACAAAGAAAGGAAAAAGATGCAGGAAAGCGAAGAACCGGGTGAAAAAATCGTTTGTAATAGTAAAGTTGATAATGGGTAATAAGAAGGAAAAAGGATGATAAACGGAAATGAAGAGAGAGGAAGAAGGAAGAAGACATAGAGAACAGGAAATAGAAAAGAGTTGGACAGAGTGAAGTTGAAAAAGATAAGCAGAGAAGAGGAAAAAATGTTAAGAGAGAGAGAGAGAGAGAGAGAGAGAGAGAGAGTGTATTGTGTGTGACTACTCAAGCTTGTGAACATAAAATTTACCTGTGAGAACGGTTCCCCACCTTCCTCCCTCCTTAATTACCTATCCTGTATCCCCCTCTCTCTCTCTCTCTCTCTCTCTCTCTCTCTCTCTCTCTCTCTCTCTCTCTCTCTCTCTCTCTCTCTCTCTCTCATCCATCTTTCCCTCTTTAATATTTCATGTCCCTCGTCCTTCAATGGCTTGCGTCTTACCCATCTTCCTCTCGTGTCTTCCTTTTTCTTTTTTTCTTTTTCTTTTCTCTTTATTTCATTCATGCGATTTTCTTAACATTTTCCTCTTCTGCCTTCTCACGAGCTTTGTATTTGGTGTCATTTTCCTTTGATTTTTTTTTTTTTTCATTTATCATCATTTTGACCTTCCCTCTTTCTGTAATATTCTTCACATTTATTAACTTTTTTTTTTTTTAATTGCCATACCTTATTTTTGATTCATTCTTCTTTATATCTTCATCTAATTATCTATTTATGTAACTCATTTATCTAACTATTTACCTATTTGCGTGTTAATCTATATCTATCTATCTCTTTACTATTATCTATCCACTTATCTCCATATCAAGTGCATCTATTTATGTTATGTATTCACTATCAGTCTATCTATTTCTCTATCTATCTATTAACCTGTCTATATATCTATCTATCTACGTATCTAGTGCATCTATTTATGTCTATGTATTTACTATCAGTCTATCTATTTCTCTATCTATCTATCTACCTGTCTATCTATCTCGCCGCAAACGTCCATCATCAGCAAGCATTATGTCGCAGTAAATCACGGTGACTCGTACGATAGTCTCGAGTCAGCGTACGACAGAGTGTTTACCTGCACGCGGCGGCCCCTCAGGTAGCCGTGCAGGTGGGCAAAGGACCGGAAGTGGCGGAAGTCTCAGGTAAAAGAAATAAATAGGCTTCGAGTGCATTGCCTTTTACCCCCACCCCACCCCACCCACCCACCCTCCTCTTCCTCGCCCTCCTCTTCCTGTCCCTCCGCTCCCCTTCCTCCCTTTCTTTCTCACGGTCCTCTCCGCCAGCCTATAATTTTCCCTCCTTTCCCTCTTCTTGTCCTTCTTTGTCCTCCACCTGTTTGTCTTCTATTCTTTGTCGTCTTTCTTTAACTCTCCTATTCTTTCTCCTTTCCTTTTTACTCTTTCCCTTCTTTCTTTAACGTCTATTCTTCCTCCTTACCTTTTTTATTATTTCCCAGTTCCCTCTTTTTCTTTCCTTGTTGTCCCTTTTCCTCCTCCCTTCCCTTGTTCTCCCTTTGCCTCCCTCCAATACACTTCCCCTTACCTCCCTTCCCTTTCCTTCACTTCCTTCCTCCACTCTCCACTTTTCCCTGCTTCCTCTCCATTCCCTACGCCTCCTTATCCCTCCTCCCCTTCTCACATCCTTCCTCCACCTTAGCTATTGTGTCCTCTTCCTCCTCCTCTTTCTCTTCCTCCTCCTCCCTTCAGTTCCTTTATTTCCCTTCCTCCCTCAACATATCCCTCCACTTTTACTTCCGCCAGTATCTCCCTTCCCACCCACCCCCACTCCCCTAAGAAGCAACTGTCTGCCTCTTTCCCCTCCAAGTGTCCTCCGCTTGTCTGAAGGAGAGTCGAAGGAAAATTAGGAGGAGGAGGAGGAGAAGGAGGAGGAGGAGGAGGAGGAGGAGGAGGAAGACACTTACTGCCGAGACGCTTCACTTCCTGTTTTTGTCGTGGGTTGTGGTTGTGGTGGCCGAAGGGGTCGTCGTCGTCACCCCATGTCGTTGTGGTCGTGTGTAAAAATGAGCAATATGTGTATTTTTCCCACGGGTAACACACACACACACACACACACACACACACACACTTGCATACAGGGAGTGAATTATGGGAACAAGGAGACGTAGGGTAGGAAGAAAGGGAGAGGAAAAGGAGCAAGAAGGAGAGGGAAAGGTAGATTTGGAGGGAGAAAAGGGAAGGGAGAAGCAGGAGTCACTGGGTGCAGATAAATAAATAAAGGAAGGAAGAGAAGAAAGGAAGAAAAGACGATAGAAGGATGAACGAAAGGGGCGGAGGGATTGGGGAAGTAAGGGAAGGAAAGAGGAAGAGGGTTAAGAAAAGAAGGATTGAATAAAAAAAATAGGAGAAAATAGTGAGGCGAAAGAAGGATGTAGCAGACGATAGAGAAAAAAGAAAGGTATAGGAAGGAAATTAAGGAAGATAAATAGAAGTGGGAAATAGTTAAGGAGGAAGAATATAGGAGAGAATATGAGAAAGAGAAGGATATAGGGAGGGAAATAAAGAATGGAAGAAAAGGAGAAGAGGAAAGTAGGAGGAAGAATGAGAGGGAGGGAGGAAAAATGTAGTTGATTGGGAGGAAGCGAAGGGTTAAGGGAGGGGATCAGGGGACGGGGGGGCAAGCGGGGGGGGCGTCACCTCATTAAATTCCCTCCCCATAAACCACCAATCAGAACACTCCATTGGCTCTCGCGGTGTTACAAAGACGCCCCCCTCCCCTCCCCTCCCACCCCTCCCCCTCCCCCTCCTTCTCCCCCTCTCTCCCCACACCGCTGAACGAATAAATCACAATAATAATAAAAGTAAAAAAAATATGTAATAGTAAAACTCGCATATGATACAAAGTGAACAAGAACCACAGAATCTTTTTTTACTTTTTCTTTTTATTCTTGATTTTTTTTCTTTTTCTGATTTGTCGACGTGTTTCTCATGTCTGTTTTGAGGTATGTCAGGCATTTTTTTTTTTTCAGTATTCATTTCTTTTTCTTTCTTTTCCTCTTCCTTTCATCCATCCCTCTTCCTTTTACCTTCAATTCCACTGTTCATCCCTTCCCGCCTTACATATACTATTCCCTTCCCTTCCCTTCCTTCCTTCCTTCCTTACTAAGTGCTTCGGGTGTCTGTTGGTCCGTGTCGGCTTTGTAATAAACTAATAACGCAGTGTCGGAATGTGTTGTTTAGAAATCCCATCATATCCTTCCCTCACACAGGTTACAAGCTCTCCCTTCTTTGACCCTTCTCGTGGCATCCCTTCCAGCATTATCACGCTGACTAAACTCTCTCCACTCTTTCCAAACTAGACTCTTCCCATTAGATCATTTCCGGGTATATTAGTTTCACCCTTACTCTAACTGCTCCCTAATTAGGCCACTTCCTCGAGATCGGTTCCTGTAGCTTCACTCTCATACCACAATCTCTCCTAACTACACTATTCCCATTATATCAGTTCCAGGTATATTAGTTTCACTCTTACTATAACCGCTCCCTAGTTAGGCCACTTCCTCGAGATCGGTTCCTGTAGCTTCACTCTCATACCACAATCTCTCCTAACTAGACTATTCCCATTATATCAGTTCCAGGTATATTAGTTTCACCCTTACTATAACCGCTCTCTAATTAAGCCATTCCCTCGAGATCGGTTCCTGTAATGTCACTCACTCACCACAACCTCTTCCAAGCTAAATCACTTCCTTCAGATTAGTTCCAGGACTGTTACTGTCACCCATACTTCAATTCTCTCCCTTCCATGGCTATTCCTTTTACGGCAGTTCCAGCAATGTCACTCACTCATAAACGACCTCTCCCAAACTAGATCATTTCCTTCAGATTAGTTCCAGGACTGTCACTCACTCATACTTCAGTTCTCTCCCTTCCATGGCTACTCCTTTTACGGCAGTTCCAGCAATGTCACTCACTCATAAACGACCTCTCCCAAACTAGATCATTCCCTTCAGATCAGTTCCAGGAATGTCACTCTCACTCATACTTCAGTTCTCTCCCTTCCATGGCTATTCCTTTCACATCCGTTCCGTCAACAACACTCTCAGCCATAGGGCAATCTCTCCCTTCCTTGAATTTTCCCTTAACATCACTTCCAACAATATCAGTCAAGTACATCCCGGTTCTCACGAGCTTTCCATGAACCACTTTTACGGGTTGACGGCTACAGCCAACAAGCTATTTTCCTGTTAGTTGTTAGCGCAAACAGGTCAAGAGAAAAAAGTAATTGGAAAGCCAGTTATATATGGAGTTTAATAAAGGTGAAAGAGCTTAAAAGTTGTTGCCGTTGGTTTTAGTGTTGGTATTAACGGACGCATCCCTTAATAATGGTTTTTCTCGAGTTTTATCAGATATAGAAGTGGACTTTTTTTTTTTTTTACAGCAAAGGAGACAGATCAAGGGCTTAAAAAAACATTATCGAAAATAAAGCCCGCTACTTACTGCCCCTAAAAAGATTGAAGAGGAGTGGCCGAAAGAGAAGTCAATTTCGTTGTTGTTAACCCCTTGGATACGGATTTCCTACAACAAGACATCACCAAGCTATAGGAATGGAACAAAAGGTGTCTGCTATAATTCAATAAAGAAAAATGTAAAGCCATGCATTTTGGGAGGGATATCCAGCATACTAATACCACATGGGAAACACTCCACTATCCACCACAGAGGCAGAGAAAGACCTTCGACTATGTGCTACCAGTGAAGGCGAAATCCATGCCAATCTCAGCGGACGGGTTTAATAACTCATTTTTTCTCTTCTGACGGTTAAGTTTAGGGGTGACTTTGCTCTTGTTAGCGATGACGACGCTGCATGTTCGTTGTGTTGTAATGTCACGTATTTACGAACACTAAATAAAAGGCCCCAAAACCTCTCTTTCCCACACAACCCTGGAACAGTTCTAATGTCTCTGTTACCATTGTGTTTCCTTTCCGGCGACGTGCAATAACCCGTGTGAAAAATTCGCTGTCTTCCACTCAGACCACAAAAATATATACTCCCGTTAATTTCCTCATAAACCACAAGATCATGCGCTCCGTGACAGGAGAAACACACGTAATACTGATGACGATGAGAATTTCAAACTTTTTTTTTTTCTCAAGCCAAAACACATAATATTGCCCTATTACTTTTTCCTATTACTATTATTTTTACAAACCACAGAGTCGTGCGCTGCGGACACACTCACACAAAAAATGTAATATTACCGAAAAAGAAAACGCCAACGAGACATTTCTTCTTCACAAACTAGGTAATAGACTTTCAATCATTCTCGATTATTTTCTTCAGTTATTTTTTTACATTAACCATAAAATCACGCATCACTGACATTGAGAACACGCGATACCGATAACAAAACAAACCACTAATTCCTTTTTCACTTCAAGAACCATACAACTCCAATATTTCCTCTGTTCTTCTAATACATATATCAAGCACTACTGACAGAGAAAGAAATGCAATATAACGATCACAAAGATATCTCCAAAGACATCCCACTCTCACATACTATAAAACTCATAAGCTCAGTTTTTTCCTCAGCTATAACTCATGCACAGCTAAAGCATAATAAAACTGTAACATTACTAACGAAGAAAACTTAACATCTTATTTATTTATCATCAGGGACTACACAGACCATATCACTCTCTATCACACTCAACATTTCCCCTCAACATCTTATTTATTTATCATCAGGGACTACACAGACCATATCACTCTCTATCACACTCAACATTTCCCCTCACAAGCCATAGATTGGTATGATAAGACACTTTTTCCTCTCACACCACCAATTAGTAAAGGTCAAATAGGGGGTCAGTCAGGCTCTAATGAGTGTTTCTGCAGGTTCACGGTACAGAAGAAGGGTCAGACTACCACCAGGGTCATAAAACTACCTCTGGAAATGCCCACAACTCCAACGAAAGCCTTGTCAAATATGTGTTCTTGGGCGGCGAAATGTCTTGTAATACGACCCAAACAGTCATGCGCCGCCCACGCACCGAACTCAAAAACTCGATGATGACGAACCACGCAGTGTGTCGGCGCGGCCAGGCGGAGAGTTCGAATTGGCAATTTTCTTTATTAGCATTGGATTTGCACTGATTTCCCATTTTGTCCTCTTTTCTTTGTGAGTATATGATTAGCGCTGACTTTTTTTTTTTCCTTCATATGAAAAGTACAATGAGTCTTCCTGGTTCGCTCTAATTTCCTTTGACATAGCAACTTTTTTTTTTTTTTTAATACGATGAATCTTCCTGGTTCGCTCTATTTTCCTCTGACATAGCAACTTTTTTTTTTTTTTTTTTTTTTTTTTTTTTTTAACGATGAATTTTCCTGGTTCGCTCTATTTCCCTGTGACATACCAACTTTTTTTCTTTTTTTTTTTTAAGTACGATGAATCTTCCTGCAAAAAAACATCATATATTATTCCCTTCTTTCTCTCCATTAACCATAAAATCACGCAACACTACCAAAGCTTCCAAT
This sequence comes from Eriocheir sinensis, assembly GCF_024679095.1. NCBI lineage: Eukaryota > Metazoa > Arthropoda > Malacostraca > Decapoda > Varunidae > Eriocheir > Eriocheir sinensis. Next base: position 10,589,615 of record NC_066560.1, read on the forward strand.
AACATCATCTAATTCCTTTTTCTTTTCCATTTAAACCTTCAAATCACGCACTTTCGCTTCTACAAACTGCAAAAACATCTTCTATTTTTCACTTATTTTCTCTCCATTAACCATAAAATAACCCAACACCACCACAGATTCCAATAACATCATCTAATTCCTTTTTCTTTTCCATATAAACCTTCAAATCGCGCACTTTCGCTTCTACAGACTGCAAAAAAACATCTTCTATTTTTCACTTATTTTCTCTCCATTAACCATAAAATAACCCAACACCACCACAGATTCCAGTAACATCATCTAATTCCTTTTTCTTTTCCATATAAACCTTCAAATCGCGCACTTTCGCGTCTACAAACTGCAAAAACATCTTCTATTATTCACTTCTTTTCTCTCCATTAACCATAAAATCACGCAACAGTACCACAAACTCCAAAAACATCATATAATTCCCTTTCCTTTTCCATATAAACCTTCAAATCGCGCACTTTCCCTTCTACAAACTGCAAAAAACATCTTCTATTATTCATTTATTTTCTCTATATAAACCATAAAATCACGACTCCCAAAAACATAAAATAACTCCCTTTTTTTCCTATACGAACCTTCAAATCGCACTACGACCACAGACTACAGAAAAAAAGCATCACACATTTCCCTTTTTCCTTCTATAAACCTCAAAATCACATCGTCGAACACCCGTAATATCGGCGACAAAGGCCTCGACGGCGGGTTGCGTGGGGTCGGACGGGGGGCGCTTGGTCGGACGTGCCAGAAGCAATCAATTACTCTTAGGGCTGTCGGGGCGCCAATCCGGGCTGTTTGCTCCCCGCGGCCCTTGTGTGTGGGCATTGTGCGGCGCCCTGGGTGGTGGGTACTCATGGGGCAGGCCTCAGGGGGGTGGGAATGGGAGAGGAAAGGGGAATTTGGGAAAGGATAAATGGAAGAGGCAGGGGAAGTAAGGTAGATTTTGATGGGGAGAAAGTACGTCGAAAATAATGAAGGGGAGAGATGGGAAAAGGGAGGTAATGGTAGAGGAAAGGGAAAGGGAGAGAATATGTATTGGGAGTTGATAAAGGGACGAAACAAGGGAGGTTAGGGTAGAAGGATTTTGATGGGGAGAAAGTAAATAGGAAGGAATGAAGGGGAGAGATAGGAAAGGGAGGTAAGGGTGCAAGGAAGGGAGGGGAAGGAGGTATGTAACGGGGGAATTCGCTAAGATGAGGGGCATTGGGCATAAAGGAAGGATGTATGGGAGGTAAGGTAGAAGGATTTTGCTGGGGAAGAAAATACGAGAGAGAACCGAATGAGGGGAGGAGAAGGGGAAGAGAAGGAGGAATTTGCTTGGAGATGGAGTAGAAGGAGAAGAGATTGAAGAGAAGAAATGGAAGAGGAAATTACTAAAAGAGGGAATGGAAAAGGGAAGAGGAGAAAGGAATAGAAGGGAATAAACTCAATAAAGGAAAGAGGAAATTAGTAAGAGATGAAGGGAATAGAAAAGGGAAGAGAAGAAAGGGATGGAAGGGGATAAAAGAAAAAGGAAATTACTGAAAGACGGAGGGAATGGAAAATGGAAGAGAAGAAAGGGATGGAAAGGGAGATAAAGGAAAGAGGAAATTGCGAAGAGGGAGGGAATGGAAGAAGGGGAAAGGTCGATAGTAGAAGAGAAAGTAGGGATGAGGTATTTAAAGATGAAAAGAAGGGCATTTTCAAGGTATGTAAGAGAGGGTAAACATTGGTAGAAGTTAGTGAAGCAGGAAGGAGACAAAGGGAAAAGGAAGAAAAGGAAAGAAAAGGAAAATGGAAGGAAGAAGTTTCTGGTTGTTGATATAATAGTAGACGTAAAGAAAAGAGAGAAGAAAAGCCGGAACGAGGGACTGGAATGAAAGGGAGGGCGTGATATGAGAAGAGCTCTCTATATAGTCGATGTTTAAAGGGTGCGGCATAAGAACTATAAAGAAATTATTAGGTATGCAACACAGGATAAATATTGAGCTTAGGGGTCATCTGAAAAGGGGACGAGGAGGAGGGAGCGTATGAGAGGAGCAAGGAAAGGGAGAAAAGATGGGTAGGATGAAGGGGACGCTGAAAAGGGGAGATGAGGTAAGAGGGGAGAGTGAGGTTGAAAAGGGCATTGAGATCCTGAGAATGAATAGGAAGAGAGAAATAGAGAAAAATAAACACACAACATTACATAGTGAATACGTGATAGTGTATATGTGTGTGTACTGTGTGAGAGAGAGAGAGAGTAATATAGAGAAAAAGTAGAATTACGTAGTGACTAGGAGATTAAGTTTATGGGTGTGAAAAAGAAAAATAGAGAAAATAGGAAAATCACACAAAATTACCTATATTTTCACATACCAACGCACAGCACACACATCCCACGACCCAAACCAGGTGTCATGCTCTACTCCAACAGGTAAACTAAACCAATCAAACCACCTGGGCGCCAAACACCTGGATTGAGAGGGCGGAGGAGGTGATCGGTGTTTTCTTTTTTTTTTTTCCGTTGTAGAGAATGTGGTTGATTTGATAATAGATTCCTTGGAGCTTGTACGAATTAGGGGGAGAAGGAAACCGCCATTAAGGAAGGAGGAGGAGGAGGAGGGAGACAATACCACGATTTATGAAGTGGAAATAGAGGGGAGGAGATGGATGATGGAATGGGAGGGAGAGAGTGGGAAAGGGAGGTGAAAGGAAGATAGAGAAGCTGTATAGAGATGGAGGCTGAGGACATAGAAAGAAGGGAATGGAAGGAATAGAAGAAGACTGAAGAAAATGAAGGATGGGAGAGAATGGGAAAGGGAGGTGAAAGAAAGAGAGGGAAGGATGGTATAGAAATGGAGACGGAGGACATAGAAAGGAAGGGAAGGAAGAGAATGAAGGATGGGAGGGAAGGAAGAAGGATGAATTTAGAGGATATCAGAAGGAAGGAAATAAGAGATAGGAAGGAGGAACAGAATGGGGAATGGAAGAGAAGGGAGAAGGATGAATGGGAAGGATAGCAATAGAAGGAAGAAGAGAAAGAGGAAGAGGAACAAAATGGGGAATGGGAGAGAAGGAAGAAGGATGGATGGGAAGGATAGCAAGAGAAGGAAGAAGAGAAAGAGGAGAAGGAACATAATAGGGAATGGGAGAGAAGGAAGAAGGATAAATGGGAAGGATAGCAAGAGAAGGAAGAAGAGAAAGAGGAAGAGGAACAGAATGGAGAAGAGAAATAGAAGAAAAGAGAAGAGAGAGAAGAGAAAGGGGAGGAGAGAGAAACACCAGGTGAAATTCAGAATAACGGAACAGTCCATCACCCCTCACCCCCATATCCTCCCCTCTTCTCCCCTTAAATAACCCTCACCCCCCCCCATCGCCCCCTACCCCCCAAATTACATTCCCCCCCCCTCTAAATGTTATATTACCTAAGGGTAGTCGCAGCTGCTTTGGGGTAAAGGGGGAGATAGGGGGGAGATGAGGCACTCCCCCCTATCTCTTACCCTTCCCAACGCCCATCTCCCTTTCATACCTTCCATATCCTCTTCACTTTCTCCCCACCTATCACTCTTGTTTCCTCCTGTTTCCTTCCTCTCCCCTCTCCTCCTGTTTATTTTCCTTCTTTTCTCCCTTTCTTTTGCCCTTCCCTCTGTCTCTCTCCTCTCCCCTTGCTCTCCTCTCTCCCCCATTTCCTCCCTCCCTGTGCTCCTTCTCTCTTGTCCCTCTTCCTCTCCTCTCCCTCCTCTTCCTCTTCCTCTTCCTCCTCCTCTTCTGCCCTCTTCCTCTCCTCTCCCTTTCTCTCTATCCCCCCTCTTCCTTCTCCTTTCCTCTCTCCCTCCTCCTTTCTGTCCCTTTCCTCCTTGCCCTCCCCTCTTCCTCTGGCTCCTCCTCTTCTCCTCCTTTTCTCCCCTCCTCTGTTCCCCCTTTCTTCCTCCCTCTTTCCTCTCGCTCCTCCCTCCTCTCCCTCCCTTTTCTCCCCTTTCTCTCTCCCCCTTTGTTACCTCCTCTTTCCTCTTCCTCATCTCCCCTGTCCCTTTCCCTCACCCCTCCCTCCCCACCTCTCCCCCCTTATTGATGGAGTATTATTTGGTGAGTCCTGCTGACAGGGGGCGTGGCTGGTCGCTTAGGGGGGTCCAAAGGTTGCCACGGGCGTACCCCCCCCCTGGACCCCTCCCTTCCCCTTGGACCCTCCTCTTTTTGCCCTTTCCTTGTGTTTCCCTTTTCCCCCCCTCCTTCCTCCTCTCTCGCTCGTGTTTTCCCTCCAGACTCCCTTTTTTTTCCTAACCATCTCCCTTAGGCTTTTTCCTCACTCCCTTCCTCCCTTCCTCCCTTTCCTTCCTTCGCCTTTTTTCGTACCTCCTTTCTCTCCTCTTTTTCTCTCCCTTTCCTCATCCTTATTTTGTCTCTCCACTTTCCTCCATGTCCCCTTGTCTTCCCTCCTTCCTTCCCTCTCTCTTCTTCCATTCCTCCCTCTCCTCATTCTTGTTTTCTCCCTCCTCACCTTTTTCAATGTCCTCTTTCTTCCCTCCACTCTTCTCTCTCTCTCTCTCTCTCTCTCTCTCTCTCTCTCTCTCTCTCTCTCTCTCTCTCTCTCTCTCTCTCTCTCTCTCTCTCTCTCTCTCTCTCTCTCTCTCTCTCTCTCTCTCTCTCTCTCTCTCTCTCTCTCTCTCTCTCTCTCTCTCTCTCTCTCTCTCTCTCTCTCTCTCTCTCTCTCTCTCTCTCTCTCTCTCTCTCTCTCTCTCTCTCTCTCCTGACCCTTCTTTCACCCCCTCACCTCCCGTCACCTCTACGTCCCTTCTCCCCCTCCCCCCCTACTCTTGTCTCCCCTCAGTCTCCTCCCCTCCCCTCCTCCCTACCCCTCCCCTTCCCCCCTAACCTGCAGCCTGTGGTTATGGAAAATAGGGACACCAGCCGCCCAGAATGTCAACGGCAAACTAAACTAAAAAAATAATAAATAAAAGAAGAGTCGATAGGGGGAAAAAATCTGTCATAAGGGGAAGAACATGAGAAAAAAATACAAAAAATGACAAAAAGTAAAGAAGAAGGGAAAAAACACATACGAGGGGAAATGAAAGAAAAGAATACATAAAAGGGAGAACGAAAGGGAAGATAAACACACCCAACAAAAGGGAGAAGGGAGGAGGGAAAGAGAAGGAGGAGATGAGAGAAAGGAAGGAAGGAGAGAAGAGGAATAAGGAGAAAATGAATAGACCAAGTAGAGGAAGGAGAAGAGAAGTAAAAAGTGGATGATGAAAGGGTTGAAGGGAAAGTGGAAGGAAAGAGTGGAGGAAAAAGATAAGAATGAGATGGAGGAAGTGGAAAAGGGAGGACCTTGGACACACACACACACACACACACACACACACACACACACACACACACACACACACACACACACACACACACACACACACATTTTTACTACTCCTTTTCCCTTTATCAATTTCGTTTTCTATCTTCCTTTCTTCCTTCCTTCCTTTCTTCCTTCCTTCCTTCCTTCCTTACTATCTTCCCTCCACTTCCTACCATCCACCCCCCCTCCCCACACACACTCAAACAATAAAAGGGCCAACACACACACACACACACACACACACACACACACACACACACACACACACACTTAAAAAAAAAAAACAGGGACAAAACAAGACAGCATCAGGCGTGGCGCGGGACCATTCAAGCGACACAAACAATATTGCTGAACGCGGACCCGGAAAAAAAAACGAGGGAAAAAAAAACAAGGAAAAAACAAAAAAAAACAAGGAAAAAAAACAAAACCAAAACAAAACAAAGGGCAACAAAACAACACAGGTACTCTTTTTCCTTCGTTTTTTCTTCACTTTTTCTATTGTACGCTTTTTTCCTCTCCCCTTGTGTGTGTGTGTGTGTGTGTACTTCCCTCCATCTAATTCTTCCATCTTTCCTCCTCTCTCCTTCCAATCCTTCCACTTTCCCTCCTCCTTTCATCCCTCCTTTGCTTTTCTTCTCCTTCCTTCCATTTGGTCTATCTACTTTTCCTCTTATTCCTCTTCTCTCCCTTTTTCCTCCTCCTCTTATCTCCCTCTTTCTCTCTTCTCCCTCCTTCTCCCTTCTCCCTGTTTTGTGCTTTAATATAGAACGTGACACTTGATCTATTACTCTCTCTCTCTCTCTCTCTCTCTCTCTCTCTCTCTCTCTCTCTCTCTCTCTCTCTCTCTCTCTCTCTCTCTCTCTCTCTCTCTCTCCCTCCTACTCTCCTCCCTTTCTCCCTCTCCCTCCCTCCTCCGTGGCTCATGAAGGGTTGTAGACACCGTGGGAGGTCTTTGTTGGCACGTGGGAGTCTCCTTCTCCCTCTCCCTCCTCTCCCTTCTCTCCCTCCATTCTCCTCCCTTCCCTCCCTTCCCCATACACACATTATATGGACTACTCTCCCTTCCCTCCCTTAACTTACTGCTCTCTCCCACTGTTCCCTTCATTTTCCTCTCCTCCTTTCTCCTACCTTTCCTTTTCTCTCCTTCATTCCCCTCCTTTCCCATTCCTCCCTGATGCTCACATATATGGATTTCCCTCCCTTTCTCTCCTTCCCTTAGCTTACTCTTTTCTCCCATGCTGTTTCCCTGCATTTCCCTTTCTATCTTCCTTCATTTTCCGCCCTTTTCCCTTTTCTCTCCCTTCATTCCCCTCCCTTTCCCATTCCTCCCTCATACACACTATATGGATTTCCCTCCTTTCTCTCCCTTCCCTTAACTTACTCTTTTCTCCCATACTGTTTCCCTTCATTTCCTTTCTATCTTCCTTTTTTCCTCCTTTCCTTTCCTCTCCTCCATTCCCTCCTTCCTTCCCTTAACTTATTTTCCTCTCCCACAGTATTTCCTTCACCCTAAGCCCCCTCCCCTTCCTTTTCTTCCTCTCCTTTCCTCCCTACCTTCACTTTTCCTCTCCTTTCCATCCTCCCTTTTCCTTTCTTTCCCTTTCCCTTACTTCCCTCCCTGCTTTCCCCTCACTCAAAGGCCTCCCCTCCCCTTCTCTCCCCTTCCCTCCCTTTTATAAACTTTCTCCTCCTTCTCCCCTGCTTCACCCTCCTCTCTCTCCTCTCCCTCCTCTCTGTCCTTCTCTCCTCTCCTTCATTTCTCTCCTCTTCTTCACCCACCTATGCTTTCACTATGCCTCCCCCTCCTTGCCTCCCCCTTCTCTCCCTCTCTTCCCAGCCTCCCCTTTCTCTTCCCCTCCTTCTCTCTTCACACAGAGCCACTTCATTTTCTCCCCTTCTTCCACCTCAGTAAGCTTCCCTCCTCCTCCTCCTCCTCCCCCTCCTCCCTTCCATACCCTTCATCACCCTACCATTGCCACCCCAAACTACCATTACCATGTCAATAACGTGCTTCAATAGTCACGTGACACCAACCACGTGCTAACCCTCCTTCCTTACTCCCACTCTCCCCCCCTCACGTACCTCTCATGCCCTTTTTCCCTCCCCTCCCTCCAGCCACGTAATGTGGTATGTAATAGCGTCCCTCCTGACCCCTCCTCCTCCTCTTCTTCCTCCTTCTCCTCCTCCTCTTCCCAGCCACTGGGCATCCTCCTCCTCTCCTCCCTTGATGGCGCCACGGTCTTCCTGAGGTGGGGAGGGAAGGAGGGAAGAGAGGAATAAAGGGGAGGAAAGGGAAGGGGGGAGGGAAAGTAAGGGCGTCAAAGGGATATTTATGGAGTTGTATATTGCTGAGTTTCCTTTATTCAGATATTTATTCACTTTCCTTTTTTTTGTGTGTTTATTTATTGTTTGATGCATGGGTGAGGGCAGGCGGCGAAAGGGAAGAGAGAGAGAGAGGGGGCAGGAGAGGAAGGGAGGAACAGAAGGAAGCAGGGAAAGAAGGATGATGAAAAGGGTGTGCGAGGAAGGAATAAAGGAAAAGTGGGAAGAAGAGAATGGAAGAGGATGATAGAAAGGGTGAGAGGAAGAAATACGAAAGAATAAGGAATGGAAGGAAATTTAGGAAGAAGTGGGAAGGGAAGAGAATGGAAAGAGGATGATAGAAGGGAGTGAGAGGGAAGAAATACGAAAGAAATAAGGAATGGAAGGAAATTTAGGAAGAAGTGGGAAGGGAAGAAGATGGAAAGAGGATGATAGAGAGAGAGAGGAGGGGAGAGGAAGAAATACGAAGAAATAAGAATGGAGGAAATTTAGGAAGGGAGTGGGAAAATTAGGAGGAAGAAGATGGAAGAAGGATGATGAGAAGGGAGTGAGAGGAAAGAAATAAGGAATGGGAAAATTTAGGAGAAGTGGGAAGGGAAGAGAATGGAAAGAGGATGATAGAAGGGAGTGAGAGGAAGAAATATGAAAAAATAAGGAATGGAAGGAAATTTGGGAAGGAGTGGGAAGGGAAGAAGAATGGAAGAGGATGATAGAGAGGGGTGAGGGAAGAAATACAGAAAGAAATAAGGAATGGAAGGAAATTTAGGAAGAGTGGGAAGGAGAGGAGAATGGAAACAGAAATTGAGATGATAGAAGGGAGTGAGAGAAAAGAAAAGAATAAGGAATGGAAGGAAATTTAGGAAGAAGTGGGAAGGAAGAAGATGGAAAGAGGATGATGAAAAGATGTGCCACAGAAAGAAAAGGAAGGAAATCTAGAAAAGATGGGATAAGAAGAGGATGATGGAAAGGGTATGCGAGGAAGGAATAAGGAAAGGAAGAAAGTTTGAGAAAGAGTGGAATGGAAGAGGATGGAAGAGGATGATAGAAGGAGTGCGAGGGAAGGAAGGAAGGAAATTTAGGAAGGAGTGGGAAGGAAGGGAGAGGATGGAAAGAGGATGATGGAAGAGGAGAATTGCGAGAGAAAGGAATAAGAGAAAGGAAGGAAGTTTGAGAGAAGAAAAGGAATGGAAGAGGATGGAAAGGAAATGATGGAATTGTACGACTTATAGATCGCCTGTACTATTTTTTTCTGTTACTTTATTCTTTGTTATTTTTTATTCTTAATTATTTACGTTTTTTGTCTGTTTTTTTATATATTTTTTGTTTTAGTTATTTATCTTTTGTTGTTGTCGTTGTTGTTGTTGTCAAAGCGGATGTGCAAAAGAACCGAGTGAATCTGACAGCCAATGATTTATCGATTGCGGCTTCGAGAGAGAGAGAGAGAGAGAGAGAGAGAGAGAGAGAGAGAGAGAGAGAGAGAGAGAGAGAGAGAGAGAGAGAGAGAGATGTGGTCAGGGTAATGGTATAGGTTGAAGTCATTTTGTGGTGTTGGTTGTGGTGAGGGAGTGGTGATGTAACAGGAGGAGGAGGAAGAGGAGGAGAAGAGGAGGGAAAGAAGAGGAGGAGGAGGAGGAGGAGGAGGAGGAGGACGAGGGGGAGGAGGAGGAGGAGATTATAGGAAGAGGACGATCTGTAACTAAACACGAGGGACGACAAGCAGGAAGAGAAAGAAATAGAAAGAAAGAAAAGCAAAGAAAGAAAAGCAAAGAAAGAAAAGAAAGAAGAAGAAGAAGAAGAAGAAGAAGAAGAAGAAGAAGAAAGAAGAAGGAAGAGAAAGTGGATAAACAGGAAGAAAGACGGAACAAGGCAGGAGGAGGAGGAGGAGGAAGAATCACAGAAGGAGGGAAGAAGGTAGAGAGAAACCACAACCCACAAGGAAGGAAGGAGAAAGACCAGCGAACAAAAGAAGGAAGAAGAGGAGGAAGAGGAGGAGGAACAGGAAGTAAAAGATAATGAACAAGAGAAAATATGATTATACGAACCGCAAAAAGAAGAAAGAAGAAAGAAAGAAGAAGAAGAAGAAGAAAGACACAGACAGACAGACGAAAAAAATATATTTAAGAAAAAAGTATAAATGAACATAAGAAGGAAAGGAAAAAGAGAGAAAAAGTTAAAGAAAAATTAAGAGAATTTGAAAAAGAATACGAGGAAATGAAAACAACGAAAAAAAAGAGAAAAATGATAAGGAAAGGAAAAGAAAAAAGGATAGAAAGAAAAGAAAAGGAAGCTATACTTGAAGATGATGGAAAGTAGATGTGTGTGTGTGTGTGTGTGTGTGTGTGTGTGTGTGTGTGTGTGTGTGTGTTTGTGTGTGTGTGTGTGTGTGTGTGTGTGTGTGTGTGTGTTTTCATGGCATCTATCACTAGTCCAGTCTCCTCCTCCTCCTCCTCCTCCTCCTCCTCCTCCTCCTCTCTCCTCCTCCTCTTCCTCCTCCTCTGATTCATAAGCTCCTCTGCGTCCTTTTAAGTCTCTCTCTCTCTCTCTCTCTCTCTCTCTCTCTCTCTCTCTCTCTCTCTCTCTCTCTCTCTCTCTCTTCTAAATCTCTCTCTCTCTCTCTCCTCTCTCTCTCTCTCTCTCTCTCTCTCTCTCTGATTTATCCTCAACTGTTATTTCAATCACGTTCAATCACTTGTCCTCATATTTTAATTAGGCCTTACAGCTTTAATATATTGTTCTCACTCCTCCTCCTCCTCCTTCCTCCTCCTCCTCCTCCTCCTCTTCCTCCCTCCCATTTACACTCCACTATTTTCTCTCTAAAGAACTCTTACTTCCTCCTCCTTTCTTCCACGCTATCCCTTACCAGCTTCTCCTCTTCCACTCTCCTCCTCCTCCTCCTCCACTTCCTCTCTCTTCCTCTTTCTCTTCCACCTCTTTCCTCCACTTGTTTGTTTTCTCATATCTTTCTTCTTACCTCAAATATTTCCTCTCTTCCTCTTTTCCTCTTCCTTTATCCCTCCTCCCCTTCTTCCTTCTCTTTCCTCCTCTTCTTTATTGTAATCTATATCAGCTTTAGTCTCCCCTGTCGTACATCAGTTTCCTCTCTCCTCTCCCTCTCTTTCTCCTTTTCTTGTCTTCTTCACCTCTTTTCCTCCCTCCCTTTCTTTGTTTTTTATCTATGCCTTTTTTTCTTTTCTACTTCTACTTCCCTTTCTTTATCTCTCCCTCCAAGCATCCTGCCTTCTCCTCCTCCTCCTCCTTCTCTATTCCCTTCTGCTGCACTCCATGCAGGAAAAGGTCAAGATGCAGGGGGAGGGAAGAGGAAAGGAAAGGAGGAGGGAGGGAGGGAGGAAGGAGGAAGAAATGGTGGTGGATAAAATAAGCAGAGGAAGAACATAAAAACACAGTGGGAAGTATAAGACTACTACACCCTTTTTCCTCAGTTCCTCCCTCCCCCTCCTTCATAGTCCCCCCCCCCTCTGTGCCTCATTCTCTCCTAGTTATAGGTTACAGGGATAATAAGTTGACTGTTCAGCTGTGTGTGTGTGTGTGTGTGTGTGTGTGTGTGCGTGTGTGTGTGTGTGTGGGAAGGGAAGATGGTGGTGTATAGGTGAATAAATAAAATGTTATAAAGTGAAACACTAAGTGAAAATGAAATAGACAAAACAAAAGAAAAATGGGGAGACAGATATTCGATTTTTTTTAATGTATGCAGGAAAGGAAGGTATAGCAAGACATCGGATCAAGTAGTGATGGTAGTGGTAGTATTAGTAAACCAGTGGTAGTAGTATGGTGAGCGGTGGTGGCAGTGTTAGTGGCATTAAATGTCGTGGTGGTAGTAGTAGTAGTAGTAAATAGTAGTAGTAATGATGGTAATGATGATGTAGTAAACAGTAGTAGTAGTAGTAGTAGTATGATAGTAATGGTAGTAGTGAAGTAGTGATGACCAAGTAGTAGTGGTGATGGTGGTTGATACAGTGGTATATAGATGAAACGATAATGGCAGAGTAATTATTCAAGTAGTAATATGAATGGTTATGATGGTAGCAATGGTAGTAGTAAAGTAGTAGTAGTGGAATTGAAACGGTGCCATTACAAATTAGCATAAGATGAGTTAGAGGTACCAGGTCGTGAGAGAAGTGGAGTGTTCTTATGATGGTAAAATATAATGGCGGGACAGGGAGGAGGAGGGAGGAATAGGCCTCCTCCTCTCTACTCCCTCAAGTCTCTCTCCCTCCACCTACATCCCCTCCCAAAAGCTTACAAATACTTGGGTTTGTTCCTCCTCCTCTCTCTTCCCTCATACTTTTCCTCCCGTCATTCCTCTTCCTCTCTCTCCTCCATGCTTTTCCTCCATCTATATTCCTCCTTCCCTCCTTCTCTCCTCTTTCGTTGTCCTGTGCTTTCCTCCTCTCCTTCCTCCTTCCTCCTTCTCCTTCTTGTCTAACCCTCATGCTTTTCACTCATCTCCTCCTTCCTCCTTCTCTCCTCCTTGATATCATCCTTCTTTGTCCTCCTCCTCCTTCCTTCAGATTTCCTCCATCTCCTCTTTCTTATCTATCTCTCCTCCTTCTCCTTCGTCTTTTTCTTTGTTTTCCTCCTTCCTTCCTCTCTTCGTTTTGTTTCCTTATCTCCTTCTTTATTTTTTCTTTGTCTTAATCTCTTCTTGTCTTTTCTTCTACTTTTTTCATACATACGTCGTTATATTATGCCTCTCGACTGTAATCTCTTTCATTTTCTTTTACTCCTTCTTTTCTTTATCCCTAGTTAATCTCATTCTCTATCTCTCTCTCTCTCTCTCTCTCTCTCTCTCTCTCTCTCTCTCTTTATCCTCTCTTCCTCCCTCTATCTCCCTCTCTCCCCATTCTTTTTTTCTTTTCTTGTTCTAATTTTCACCTTTCCAACTATCTCATACATTTTGATTTTCCTGTTCTAAACTTTTTTCTTTTTTCTTTTATTTTATGTCCATTCCTCTCCAACATCCTCACTTTCCTCATGTCTAGCTTCCTCTGTTTTTATCTGCCTCCTCCCCTCATCCTCTTTCTCCTCCCTCCCTTCTCCCTCTCATGTCCCTTTTCATATGTGTTAGCTTTGTCTATCCTGACCCTTCTCTGACTTGTATGCTGGAGAGTTGAAGGGAAGGGGACAGGGGAAGAGGTGGGCTGGAGAAGGAGCTAGGGAATGGGGCAGACAAAGAGGCAGGGGTGTGTGGGATGGAAGAGGCGATGGGAACGGAGGGAGATGGTTGAGAATGGGAGGGAGGAACATGGGTGAGGAGGGCAAGGGAAGATGGGGTAGTAGAAGGGAAGGAGAAGGAGGTAGACAAAGGGGAGGAAGTACTGGGAATCAGGAATAAGAATGGGTGGGAGAAGGGAGGAGATAGAAACAAGAGGAGGAGAGGGAGAGGAAAGAAGGAGGAAAGAGTAAAAGGAGAAGAACCGAGGGAAGGAAGGGAGGAACAGAAGAAGAAGGAAGGAAAGAATAATAAAACCAAACAAAATAAATTCCATTCAGTAAAAAACATCGCTTCCTTATAATTACTAAACACACACACACACACACACACACAGCGCCATAAAACACATTACTCACTCAACTTATATATTCACTCTGTTCTGTATATATCCTTCCTACTTACCTCCATACTAATTCTTGTCCCATCTCTCTCTCTCTCTCTCTCTCTCCTCTTCTATCCTCTCTCCTCTGCTTCTCTCTCTCTTCCCCTCTTCTTGATCTTACCTCCATGTTCCTGTTCCTCCTCATTATTCATCAACTCTCTTCTTCTTCTTATCTTTCTCCTTAGTTATCTGAGTTATCACCATAGTCATGTTTTTGTTTTTTCCTTCTTTTCTGGTTTAGCTCATCTGGTTTTATTTTTCCCTTATCCTTTTCTTGCCTTTTCACTTCAACTTTTCTCCTTTGCATTGCTCCTCAATCATTCTCGTTTTTCTTCCTTCTTTTCATTTCTTTATCTGTAGTTTATTTTCCTCTATATATCTTTATTATGCTTTCTTGCCTTTGTTTTCTTTCTTCCTTCATAGCTATTCACTATCATCCTCCTTTTCTATATTCTACACCACTTCCTGTATTCTTCTTTTTGCTCCCCTTATTATTCCCACTGCATCTCTCTCCTCCTTTGCTTTATTCCTTCTCTGCTTTCTTTCCTCATTTTATGCCTTTTCCTTCTTTCATCAATGACATGTCATTCAGGTTAAGATTAACCTTGTGGCTGTCTCTGTTGGTAAATCTTTATTAAGGTCTAATTGTTTTTCATTCATTTCCTTGCAACCTGGTCTTTTCCGTGTTTTTTCTCTTTGTTCTCCTTTCTTCTTCCTGCCTCTTTTTCGACCTTCATCCTCCTCTTCCTCTTCCTTTTCAGATGCTTCTATCTTTCTCATTCGTTGTTTCTCTTATCCCTTTTCTGCTTTTCATCCTTCCTCTTCTATATTCCTCTCTCTCTCTTTTCCTCTTCATATAATACCTTCTACTTTATGTTCGTTGTTCCTCTTCATTATCTTTTCTCTACCTTTTCACTCTCATTCTCTTTAAATCTTATATATCTCTATCATCTTCTCTTTCTTCTTCCTTCTCATCTTCTCATTTTCTTCTCTTCATTTTCTGTTTTTTCTTCCTTTTTCTTGTTTTTCATTTTCTTCCTCTTCATCTTCTTCTTACCTCTTTCTCTTTCTTCCATATCTCCTCCTTCAAATCAAATCACAGGACAGATTAAGGATACGGCGAAGACTCAGATAGAACTAAAATACATCAATATTCTCGTAAATGAGATAATGTGGAAACGGATAAATAGGATAAAATTAGGATAAAGAGATCAATTAAAGGGAAAAATGACGGAAAAACTGAAAACCGATCAGGTGATAAAAGGAAAGAAATAATGAAAGAAAGTTCAGAACAAGTAAGTCGAAATCAAAATAGAGAAAAATAAAATCCAATTACTAAATGATTGAAAGGATGATCGTTTGTCTTTTCTGGCCGTTATTAAATTTTCTCCTTTTTAATTAGTGTTTTATTTCCTTTCCTCACGGTATTAAATTTCCTTCAACCATTTCAGGAGGAGGCGATGATGCTAATTACTATGATCCACTTGCCGTGAGTGTTCAAGGGGTTTCATCTTATTTACCTGGTGTGATTAGCTCACCGCCAATAATCTACGTATTTATTCCCGTTAAAGCTTTGTGTGTCTGTGCGTGTGTGTGGCATGTGTGTGTGTGTGTGTGTGTGTGGGTACAGAAGAGGAAAGAAAAAGGCGAGAATAAGATGTGAGAGGTGGGAAGTACCTGAGAAAAGAAAACAAGGTGAGATAGAAAGAAAAGGAGGAGGAGATGAAAGGAGAAGAGGATGATGGAGGATACGGAGAAGGAAAAGATAGGGTGTGTTTTATGAGATTTTTTTTCCTGTTTCTTTCTAGTTTGTTGTTTAAGAAATTTCACTTTTTAATATATTTTCATTTCGGCTTCCTTTTGTGTGGAATAAATAATAGAAATACTTAATAAAATTAAACCACGAAATGAAGAATGTAAATGGAAATAGAAAAAGCAGAAAGGAAAAAGGAAGAAATGAGAAGAAGAATGAGAGATAATGGGAGAAGGAAAGACAGAGAGCAGGACAAGAGGAAAATGTGAATGAAGAAGAAGAAGGAAAAAAGAACGAATAATGAAAATTGGAAAGGAATTAAAAAAACAGAGGAGAAGGGAATGGAACGTCAAGATAATTAGAACAGGACGTGGCTTTAAATGAGAACAGACCAGAGATTTGATAGAAAGAGATGAGTGTGAAATTTAGGCAGGCTAGTAGAAGAGATATGTTTAACTAGAAGATTTAGACGGTGGACAGGTCTCAGTGGTTTTGTGGTGAGAGGAGAGGGATGAAGGGAGGAGGTAGGAGAAGAAGGGAAGGAGAAAGGAAGGAGAAGATGGAAGCGAGAGAGGAAGAGGAGGAATTATTTGAAGGGGAGCAGGATAGAAGAGGAGGAGAGAGAAAAGGAGATAGGAGGGAGGGGAGAAGGGAGGGAGGTCAAGATTGAAGTGAGGTCAAATAGCACCACTTTCCATTAAAATACTTGCAAACATTCTCTCTCTCTCTCTCTCTCTCTCTCTCTCTCTCTCCTCTCTCTCTCTACAATGCCAGATGTTTCTTTTCACTCACTTATTTTTTTATCTTATTTGCACCATTAAAGGCCGACACTTTCTCGTTACCATCTGTACTTTCCTCCAGGTGTATTAAACAGGTACTACCCTAATACGATATTTTTTTTAACTATTAATATGTTAATTTTATCCTTTTAATAGCATTATTTTAGAGGTCGATATTATTTGCTAAAATTAAATACCTTCTTTTTTATTAGTACACAAATTGACCTTGGGTCCGATAACTTATTTTGCCATGATATTTTCCATGCTTCTGTGATGGTTCTTTTTAATATTTTCTTTCCTTTCAATCTCACTTTCATTAGTTTCTCCATTAGAGCACTTCTTCGTCATTTTTCTCTCTCATCTACTGCTACCTCCCTCTTCCTTGCCTGTCCTCTCGTTTCCTTCTACCCTCCTGACACAGGCAACTATTACTCCCTCTCACCTTCTCTACCTTTACCTCTCTCCCTTCTCACTCTCCCTCCTTCCTCTCTCTTTGAACATAAAGAACAATAGGAGTCTACAGGATCCGGATTTATTTCTCCGACAACTCCTGTTATAACTTCCTATACCTCTTTTCATCCATGGCTTTATCAACCTCTTCTTGAATGTATCTACAGTGGCCAGCACCCACAACACCAGCTCCCAAGCCTATTTCGGTAATCCTACTCCTTAATTGAACCAATTCTTGTCTATGTCTTTGTTGAATCTTCTAGATTGTCTAACTTAAAACAAACTGCTACGCGTCCTACTTGGCTCTTAGCCTATCAAAATCTGACATCCTTGTTAAAGCCCTTCATCCATTTATAGACTTCGATCAAGTCTCCTCGCAACCTTCGCCTTTCTAGAGAGTGTAAATTTAACTGCTTCAGCCTGTCTTCATTAGGCAAGTTTCTCACCCCCTGAATCATCTTCCTCATCCTCCTCTGTACAGATTCTAACATCTTGATATCCATTCTGAAGTAGGGGGACCAGAACTGAACTGCATAATCGAGATGAGGTCTAACTAGTGCTAAGTAAAGCTTTAGGATGACTTCAGCGCTATTGCTTACGCCCTTGAGATGAAACCCAGTACTCTGTTTGCCCGATTTTTAGCCTGAATGCATTGAGACGTAGAGGTCAGCGCTCACTAGGACTCCTAAGTCTCTCTCACGCCCAGACCTGCTTAGAGGAGTGCCATTTAAGGAGTAATTGTGTGAGGGGTTATTCCTGCCTACACTCAGAATGCTACACTTCCCGACATTGAATTCCATCTGCCACTTCCATTTTTTACATTTGTGGCGGTTTACTGAACTGAGGCAGACCGACGTTATGTATGCAGGTCTTCCTTTAAAACCTGGCTCTCCTAAACGTAATACAGGTGCAGAAATTAACTGAGTGTGGTTTAGTACATGGAGACAGACTGGAATTGCGTATATATTATCTTTGAAAATATGGCGCTTTGAAATTGGATGCGGCGTTAGCTGGGTCTGGATTAATACATGGAAATAGACTGTCATTATGTATATATATTGTATTAGAAAATGGCTATTTGACACTGGATGCGACGTTACCAGGGTCTGGATTAATACATGAAAATAGACTGACTGGCATCATGTATATTTTACCTTAAAAAAATGGCTCCTAGACACTTGATGTGGCACTAACTAGGCGTGAACAAAGCGTGCATGGAGACAGGCTGAAATTTTATACATGTTGCCTTAAATAACGGCTCCTTGAATCTGGACGCTGCGGTAACTATATAGGTAAGAGGGTCAACGCAATAGCTGCGCGTGGCCTCAGTGCTCACTGGGGAAACCTGCGGAAGGTAACTGTGGTAAACTGTTAACTAAGGACACCACTAACTGCTGTAATACTCAGGGCCGGACACAAACCGGCATTGTGTGTGTACACTCTTAAAAGAAACACAACTCTCTCGAATCTAAGCCGGGGCCGCAATCACCGTGTTCATAAGTGACATATTTGAATGGTTCACGGCCTCCTGACTTCTTTAATATTTATTTTGATTTTGATTTTTTTCAAAGAAATTGATAAGAGAAACAGCAACCCACTATCACTACTCTGTTGTCATTTCCTTCAATACAACACGAGCAATTCTTTCAATTAATTCTTCTGTTACCACCGTAAGGGTCAACAACGAGTCACACCTACAAGCTTTCCTTCTCCTAATCTTTTTAACAACCTTCGGTGGCGTCACAGAAGTTTCCCGTGAAGGTAGTTTTTCTTCCTTCTCTGTTACTACGACTTCATTCGTTTCATTGCCGGGCAGAATCTCCTTTGTTTTCTCTGTTCGGTCAACTATCAGAGGTCCATCGCCATTTTCTGTAACATTCCTACTCACCACCGATGTTTCCTTGATGGTTTCATGTGAAGGTAGTCTTTCTTCTTTCTCTGTTACAACAACATTCGTTTCATTGCCGGGCAGAATCTCCTTTGTTTTCTCTGTTCGGTCAACTATCAGAGGTCCATCGCCATTTTCTGTAACATTCCTACTCTCCACAGATGTTTCCTTGATGGTTTCCTGTGAAGGTAGTTTTTCTTCTTTCTCTGTTACAACAACTTCATTCGTTTTATTGCCGGGCAGAATCTCCTTTGTCTTCTCTGTTCGTTCTACTACCAGAGGTCCATCGACATTTTCTGTAACGTTTCTACTCTCCACTTTTGTCTCCTTAATGGTTTCTCGTGGAAGTTTTCTTCTTTCTCTGTTACAACAACTTCATTCGTTTCATTGCCGGGCAGCTCCTTTGTTTTCTCTGTTCGTTCTACTACCAGAGGTCCGTCGCCATTCTCTGTAACATTCCTACTCTCCACCGATGTTTCCTTGATGGTTTCATGTGAAGGTAGTTTTTCTTCTTTCTCTGTAACAATAATTTCATTCGTTTTATTGCCGGGCAGAATCTCCTTTGTTTTCTCTGTTCGGTCTACAACCAGAGGTCCATCGCCCATTTCTGTAACATTTCTACTCTCCACAGATGTTTCCTTGATGGTTTCATGTGAAGGTAGTTTTTCTTCCTTCTCTGTTACTACAACTTCATTCGTTTTATTGCCGGGCAGAATCTCCATTGTTTTCTCTGTTCGTTCTACTACCAGAGGGCCATCGTCATTTTCTGTAACGTTCCTACTCTCCACAGATGTTTCCTTAATGGTTTCTCGTGAAGGTAGTTTTTCTTCCTTCTCTGTTACTACAACTTCATTCGTTTTATTGCCGGGCAGAATCTCCATTGTTTTCTCTGTTCGTTCTACTACCAGAGGGCCATCGTCATTTTCTGTAACGTTCCTACTCTCCACAGATGTCATCGAAATGCTTTCCTGTGAAGGTAGTCTTTCTTCTTTCTCTGTTACAACAATTTCGTTCGTTTTATTGCCGGGCAGAATCTCCATTGTTTTCTCTGGTCGTTCTATTTTCTGAGGTCGAACGCCATTTTCTGAAGCATTTCTACTCTCCTCCACAGATGTCATCGAAATGCTTTCCTGTGAAGGTAGTCTTTCTTCTTTCTCTGTTACAATACTTTCATTCGTTTCATTGGCTGGCAGAATCTCCGTTGTTTTCTCTGTCCGTTCTACTGTCAGAGGACCATCGCCATTTTCTGTTACATTCTTACTCTCAACAGATGTCTCATTAATGGTTTCCTGTGAAGGCAGTTTTTCTTCTTTTCTGTTACTAACATTTCATTCGTTTTATTGCCGGGAAGAATCTCAATGGTTTTCTCTGTCCGTTCTACTTTCTGGCGTCCGTCGCTCTTATCCGTATCGTTCTTACTTTCCACACATGTTTCCCTAATGGTTTCCTCTAAAGGTAGTTTTTCTTTCTCTGTTGCTAATACTTGATTCGTTTTATTGCCTGGCAGAATCTCCTTTGTTACCTCAGTGGCACTGGTAAGAGTCTTTCAACGACTGTCTTATTGCCGGTTACATGCCCCGTTTCATCTCTATTATCAAAGGCTTTCCTTTCCTTGCTCTTGATACTGTCATTCGCGCCATTTTGCAAACTTGGCATCATCCTCTCATGATCAGGCAATTTGGAAATATTTGAGTTCCCCTCGTCAACTTTCTTCAGGGTCGCCATCGGCCTTCTCGAGGCCAGGAGGGCACCTCGTCCTTGGGAGCCCTGTGGAGCTCAACCTGCTGGCCAGCTGCTGGCTGCAGGCAGCCAGTTCCCCAGGATCAGGACGATTGTCCAGGCAACGAAGAACTTCATAACTGTTGTTTGTGACGGTTTTGTGAAAACAGCTTTCGTCAGCTCAGGGATTGAAAACAGCTCACACACACACACACACACTCTCCATTTCTTGTGTGTGTGTGTGTGTGTGTGTGTGTGTGTGTGTGTGTGTGTGTGTGTGTGTGTGTGTGTGTGTGTGTGTGTGTGTGTGTGTGTGTGTGTGTGTGTGTGTGTGTGTGTTTTAAGGAGGATGCGAGGCTCAGGGGTTCGGTACAAGTATGCTTATCGTCACTTCACTTGACTTCTCTCTCTCTCTCTCTCTCTCTCTCTCTATCTCTATCTATCTATCTATCTATCTATCTATATCTATTTTTATCTCCTTTCTTTCCTCCCCTCTTTCCATGTCCTCTTCTTTTCCCTCCTCTTTTCTCCCATTCCTCTCATTCCTATAGAGATGAGAAGGAGGAAAAGCTAAGACAAGGAGGAAAAAAGGGAAAACAAATGAGTGGAAGGGATAGGAAGAGAGAGGGAAAGAGATGAGAAGGAAGAGAAGCTAAAAAAATTAAGAGAAAAATGAAAGCAGATGAGTGGAAAGGATAGGAAGAGAGAGGGAAAGAGGGGAAACAAACGCCTCCTCCCCTCGACTCTTCCCCTGGTGGTAGCGGCGGCATCACACCTGACAGGGACGTCGAGTTGCATTTTCTGGTTGTCATAGGTGCGGCTCCCCCCTCATACCACCCACCCCCTCCTCCTCCTCTTCTCGTGGGTCGTGGTGGTGGTGGTGCGTTCTTCTTCAGAGGTCCATCGCTATTTTCTTGCTTGCAAGTTCTCCTCCACAGAAGTCTTATTATAATGATGTTTCTCAGAAGGTCTGAGTATATTTCTTCTTTCTGTTACTAAAGTTTCATTTCGTTTTATTTGCCGTAGTGCAGAATTTTGTTATCTCTTGTTCGTAATGATGATGTAGTAGTAGTAGTGAGTAGTCCATCGGTATCTTTCTTTTTGTTGTTGTTTTTTGTGTTTTTAGTGCCTCCCTCCACAGATGTCAATGAAATGCTTTTTTCCTGCAAAGGTATAGTCTTTTCTTTTCTTAAAGTTACCAGTTTCATTCGGTTTTATTGTCCCAAAGGTAACTTCTCCTTTGTTACCTCTGTTCGTACTTCTATCATGGAGAGATCCATCGGTCTTTTTCTGTAAAAAATCTTTTTACTTCCACAAATATCATCTTCATGGTCTTCGTGAAGGTAGTTTTTCTTCTTTCCCTCTGTAACGAGAAGTTTCATTCCGTTTTATTATTGCCAGGCAGAATTTCCTTGTTACCTCTGTTCGTTCTACTTTTGAGTTGATACTTCAGTTTCTCCTCCTTTTCTTTTCTCTTGGTGAGGTCATTGTTCGTCTCTTTATAATACATTTTCTGTTTTTGTCATTTTCTTCCTCTTATTTTTGTCATCCGCCCCTAGGTGTTTGTGGAATCTCAAGTTGCGGTTTCCGTCATCACTGTGACAGATTTTCGCCGCTTTCCTTTTCCTTCTCACTGTGGCGTTAATGCAGTCTGAACTGAGGCTTTACGTCGCCGTTTCTGTAGTCTTTCAACGACTGTCTTTGTTTCCGGGTTAGCATGCCTCAATCGTTTCATCTGTATTATGGCTATTAAAGACTCTTTTCCTCACCACGGTCTTGATGGTGTCATTAGTGCCATCATGCTCTTGGGATAATTTCCAGGGCATGATTGGGTAGACCGTTAACGAACTTTCCCTCGTCCAACTTTTATTATATGGCGAGGTTCATAACGGCTTCTCTGGTGCCGGAGGCCGCCTCATAATTTATTGTTCGGGAGAGCCCTGTGGAGCTGGAGTTTTTAGGTGTTGCCGTAGGCCAGCGTGCAGTGGCTGCTGCCGCTCAGACGGTTCCCCAGCAACAAGACGAGCGCGCACACTGCGAAGAGCGACATTTAATTGTTACCAGAGGTTATGAAATTGAAAAGACCATTCTCTTTTGTAAAACCGCTTTCGTTTTCTTTAGCCTTCAATTTTTCAGGGATTGAAATGAATGGCTCTTCGCCGGGACCGGCTAGGGAGAAAATCCTGGGGGTCTGTAACTCAATCTCCACCTTTACCAGGATCTGTTTTGCATCAGGAGAGTCGAAGGGAAAAGAGCACACACACACACACACACACACACACTTACACACACACACACAGGGCAAATTTTGCAGGGCACAAGGATGGCAAGGGAGCCATTGTGATGTCGTGTGGTGTGTGTGTGTGTGTGTGTGTGTTTAAGGCGATGCAGCCTAATTCGCAAGTGTGTGATGGTTAGCGTCAGAGTGTGTGGCCGGGGCTTCCCTTCCTGCCTGTGTTAAGGTGTGCACTCTCTCTGTGTTTTTTTTGTGTGCTTTCATTTATTCCTTTCTGCCTAATACAGGGTGTGCATTTCTTACCACCTGTGTTTCCTTCTCATAATTGAGATGTTTTTTATTCATGTTGCCTATTGTTTATCTCTGTGTGTGTGCACAGCTCTGTACTAAAGTGTATTATGTGTGTGTGTGCCAGTCCTTGCTGAAGAGGAGTATAAAGACTAGATTTAGGGTCCATAAGGATGCCCCGACTCTATACTTCGTCTCTTTTCCCTTCACTGCCAGTAGAGGTTCACATTTCTTCGTCCCTGTACTTTTTCTACCTAAGGCTTTTTCTGTGTCCATTTATCTTGTGTCCCCTCTTCCACCAGTTCTCATGCTTGCTGTGTTTATGTGACATATCAAGGGAAACAGCCCCTTATCTTACTTCCAAAAATCATCTGTATCTATTTTTCTCCCTCATCCTCCATTCCTATAACCGGGGTATACGCCATATGGCCGTTTCAAAGACAACGCGCTTCTCCCAAACGATCTCTGGGGTTCCCTTTCCTTCCGCATCAGGAGCCCTGTTATGTGTCTGTCCCTAGGCAAACTGACTACGGGGTCCCCTTATACAGCTTCCGTTTTCTACCACTCAGACTTCCATGGTCCAGACTGCTGCGAGATTTGTCCAAGGTACTGAAGCTTCTAAATGAAACTTTATGAAGGGGAATGAAAAAAAGACTTGGATTTCGCTCAGCTAAATCTATCTATTCATCCTCGATTGATCCTTATAACGGGGCAATACTTGTTGCACCGTCGCATACCCCTGAAGTGAAGGTTTGTCCTACTTGCCATATTACCCCACGTTGGTTCCCGAAGAAACATCAGGAGGGTCACCATGCAGTGGCGCTCTTGTTATACATTTAAGATCTTGGGGCGCCTCATCTCTAGCTCGAGAGGTATCCACTCCTCGACACTTACTGTCCATCTACGTATGCAATCAGTTATTATACACATTCTAAAATGAAACCCTTATCCAAATGATCAGTATCCCAAGACTGGAGTGTACTGTTTCAGCGATAGTGCTACCTCTTCTTAAGATGACACACAGTGGATCGTCTGTTTGAAAACGCAATTTCCAGTCAAATCAAAGGTACTGTTAATACCATGTGAATGACGCCAGGTTACAGTCTATGTCTCTATACAGCTTCGTGACGTAGTGGTGAAGAAACCAAAATGACCACCGCAAGTATACTTAGGTCTCCCCAAACTCTTGGTAGCCAGTATGCTCTGTCGAGGTATTGCAGATCAAATGAAAAACTTTGTAAAAGTAAGGCTCCCCTTCTCTCTCTCTTTCCTCTTTCTTCTCTATTCTTTTTTTTTCCCTTCCTTTTTCTTCCCTTTCCTTTCTTCTCCTCTCTTCCTTTCTTTCCTCTTCCTTCTCTTCTTTTCTCCTTCCTCCTCCTCCTCCTCCTCTATCTTCTCCTCTTCTCTTCCTTCTCATTTTCCCCTCCTCCTCCTCCTCCTCCTCTCCATAAACTTCATCACCATAATTATTCCGAGAGAGAGAGAGAGAGAGAGAGAGAGATTGGTATGTGCAAATAAGAGTAAGAGAGAAGAACCTTCCTCTTGTCGTGTAGCAAAGAGGAATCGTGTCTCAGAGGAGGGGAGAGAGAGAGAGAGAGAGAGAGAGAGAGAGAGAGAGAGAGAGAGAGAGAGAGAGAGAGAGAGAGAGAGAGAGAGAGAGAGAGAGAGAGAGAGAGAGAGAGGAAAAAAAGGAAGAATGGAAGGAAGGGAGGAAGGAGACACATGTAGATATTAGGGAGAGAAAAGGAAGGAGAGAGTGAGCTGTAAAGGGGAGGAGGGAGAGGAAAGAGAAGAAGGTAAAAGAGGAAGAGGGGGAGGGAGGAGGTAATATAGAGATGGAGGAAGAGAGGAGGAGGAAGAATGAACTGGCACATGAAAGAGAGAAAAATAATCCATTGAGTAAAAAAAGAAAGAAGGGAAGAGACGAAGAAGAAATGAAAATATGAATGAGAATAAGAAGGAAGAAGAAATTTGGAAGAGGAGAAAGAAGCGACCGGAGGAATTAGAATGAAGAGGAGGAGAAAAGAAGAAAACAAATAGAAGGAAAAAAAAGAGAATTTGTAGAGTAAAAAACAATATTGATGATGAAGGAATTAGAAAGAGGAAACTAGGAAAAAGGAGAAGCAAAAGAAAGAAATAGAGAGAGAGAGAGAGAGAGAGAGAGAGAGAGAGAGAGAGAGAGAGAGAGAGAGAGAGAGAGAGAGAGAGAGAGAGAGAGAGAGAGAGAGAGAGAGAGAGAGAGAGAGAGAGAGAGAGAGAGAGAGAGAGATGTGCAAAGCTGCTTGGAAGACAGATCTGTGGAGAGGAGAGAAGTGGAGGAACAGAGAGAGAGAGAGAGAGAGAGAGAGAGAGAGAGAGAGAGAGAGAGAGAGAGAGAGAGAGAGAGAGAGAGAGAGAGAGAGAGAGAGAGAGAGTCTCAGGTATCGATTATAATTTATTGTGAACAAAGAGAGTGATTGAGAACTGTGAATTATGTGAGCATGTGAAGGATGATGGCGAGGGTGAAGACGAAGATAATGTTAGTGATAATAATAATAATAATAATAATAATAATAATAATAATAATAATAATAATAATAATAATAATAATAATAATAATAATAATAATAATAATGATGATGAAGAAGAAGAAGAATATTGAGGAAGAAGGAGGAGGAGGAGAAAAAGAAGAAGAATATAGAAGAAGATAAGGAAGGAGAAAAACAAGAAAAATGAGAATAATAATAATAATAATAATGATAATGAAGAAGAAGAAGAAGATTGAAGAAGAAGGAGGAGGAGGAGAAAAAAAAAGAAGAATATAGAAGAAGAAAAGGAAGGAGAAAGTAAAAAAAAGGAGAAGAAAAGGAAAAAGATAAGAAAAGACAGGAAGAAAGGAGGAAGAAAATTGAATATGAAGGTTAAAGAGAAAACAAAGAGAAACAAACAAACAAACAAAAGCAGAAAGAAAAAAAGGCAAAAAAAAAGAGAAAAAGGAATCCAACCCAAAAAAAAGGAAGACAAAAAACAGAAAACCAAGAAATAGAAGAAAAAAACTAACAGAGACAAATAGACGCTCCCATTTCTGCACCGATGCGAGGGATAATAAATAAAAAAAAGGGGATAGAGGAGACTGAGAAGAACGCCAGTCACACACACACACACACACACACACACACACACACACACACACACACACACACACACACACACACACACACACACACACGCACACAGTAATCCATCTTACGCTTGTGACTGATGCCATTTTTTCCTTGAATCACATGTTCGCGTCCTTAAAACCGTGTGAGGAGGAGGAGGAGGAGGATAGGATACAGATGCTGAGATGAGACGGATAGAGATAGGGAGGGAAGGAAGAGGGAGGAGGTGGAGGAGGAGGAGGAGGAGAAAAAGAGAGGATGGGAAGATAAATAGGGAGGGGAAGAGAGAGAGAAGGACGAAGAGGAGGAGGAGGAGGGGGAAAGGAGAGAGATGGGAAGATAGATTGGAGGAGGAAGGAAGAGAAGTAGAGGAAGAGGAGGAGGAGGAGGAGGAGAAGGGCTAAAGAGAGGGAAGAGAAAGAGGGAAGGAGAGGGATAGAAAACAATAAATAGGGAGAAGGAAGAGAGAAGGAATAAGAGGTGAAGAGGGAGGAGGAGGAGGAGGAGAAGTACTAATCCTCTTGTGGTCGCAACTCTTGTAATCAGAGGTCTGTCTAAAAGTTTTATCCTCCTCCTCCTCTTCCTCCTCCTCCTCCTCCTCCATTCCTCTTGTCCGTGGTTAGTTAGTGGAGTGACTTGCTCTTTCTTATGCAAAGTTGTAATGGCGCCGAAGGACATTTTTCTCTCCCTCTCCTCGGAGGAAAGAGATTTGTCCTGTTTTTTCCTGTTTTCCCTTTGTTTTAATTTTTTGTTGTGGCTCACCATAGTAATTCTTTTTTCGTTCTTTTCTTTGAGGACGCGTAGATTTTTTTTTTTTTTTCTTGGTTGCGACTTTTATTTCCTTTTCCTTTTATCATCTTTTTTCCCTCTTTGTGTTTTCCCTTTGTTTAGATTTTTTATTATTACAACTTTTCTTTTATATCCATTTTTCTTTTTTTTTTTTTTTTTCTTTTTTTTTCGGGATGTGTAGATGAAGAGTTTTTTCCACTGTTGTTTTTGTTGTTTTTTCTCACTTTTTTTTCTGTTTATATTACTTTTTTTTAATTATTTCCCTCATTTTACTTCTTTTAAACTCAATATCTCTCCTGTTCCATTTTTTTAAACTTAATATTTTTCCTGATCCATTTTTTTTTAACTCAGTATTTTTGCTGTTCTATTTTTTTCCCATTCACATTTTCCTTATTTATTCCATTTCTTAATCTTTTCTTTTTTTATTTTCTTCCTTTCGTGTTTGTTTTTCCCTCGCTCTAGAATATATATATACTGATTATTTTCCTTCCTTTCCCAATACATTTTCTTGTCCCACTCCACTTTTCATTTTTTTTTTTTTTTTTTTTTGCAAGAGTTCTAAAGTAATAATTATTTTCATTGTTTTCCTCCTTTGTTTTTGTTTTTATCATATTTTCTTCTCCTCCTTATCCTCCTCCTCCTCCTCCTCCTCCCTCTCTCTCTCTCTCTCTCTCTCTCTCTCTCTCTCTCTCTCTTCCTTCTCTCTCTCTCTCTCTCTCTCTCTCTCTCTTCTCTCTCTCCTCTCTCTCTCCTCTCTTTCTTTCTCCTCTCCTCTCTCTCTTTTCCCTCTCTCTCATTATTTTCTTTTTCTCTTCTCTCTCTCTCTCTCTCTCTCTCTCTCTCTCTCTCTTCCTCTCGCCTATTCTCTTTCTTCTCTTTTATTTATTTATCTATATCTTTCGTAAAAATATCATATGAGAGAGAGAGAAAAGAGAGAAACAACGATGGAGAAGGAAGAGGAAGAGCTCGAGAGGAAGAGAAGAGTGAGAGAGAGAGAGAGAGAGAGAGAGAGAGAGAGAGAGAGAGAGAAAGAAAGTTTTGTTGTCCACCGCTTTCCTATACACACACACACACACACACACACACACACACACACACACAACCATCCCGGCACTCAATAGCTCTTCCCAGAACCTCCCTCTCCTCCTCCTCCTCCGCCCCTTTGACCCTACAGTCTCATTCCTTCTTTATTCTTCCTCTTTTTCCCTTTTTTTTCCTGTTATCTTTATCGTATTCTCACGTTCTCATTCCCTTCGATTTTGGTTTCATTAGTTTAGTTTTTGTTATTATTCCTTCTTTTATCTTGTTTCTTCCTATTCTTTTTCTTACATATCCTTTTTATCTTGTTATTCTTATCTTCCTTATTCCTATCCTTTTTTTATTTTTTGTTTCTTGTTTCTTAGTTTTCTTTCTCATGTTTTCTCATTCTATTTTCCTATCTTTTCTTTTTCTTCCTATCCTTTTTTCCTCGCTCCTTCACATCTCATTTTTCCTTAGTTATCCTTCTCTTGTATTCTTATGTATCTTATTTCCTGTCTTTTCCTTCCTCTATCCTTTTTTCCTTTTCCATCTTTTGTATCCTTTTATTTTTCCTTCTTCTCCTATGTATTTTATTTTCCTGTCTACTTTCCATTCCTATTCCCTTTTTCCTTTTCCCTTCCTTTTTTCCCGTATTTTTCCTTCTATTTTCTCTCCTTTCCTTTCCATTCTTTCCCTTTCCTGTCTGTTTCTTCAATTCCTCATTCTATAACGTTTATATATATTTCTTCGTTGTTCCTTTGTCATTTACCTTCGTCCATTCTCTAATTCCATTGTTTGTATTAATCCCATTCTTTGTTTTCTGCATTTTTTTCTTTCGTTATTTTATTCCTTTCTTTATTTCTTCAGTATTTGTTTTCATTCATCATTTTATTCATTTTTCTGTTTAATTCTCTCTTTTTTCATTGGTTTCTTCCATTATATTCTCTCTCTCTTTTATTCTCTCTCTCTCTCTCTCCTTGTTTTCTATCCTTCGTTAATTCAGTTCATTCACTATTTGTTTTAGTCCTGTTGTTTTAGCCATGTTATCTCCCTTATCTTTTTGGTCTCTTGTCTCTCCTCCTCTTAGTAGAATGAGGTCTCATTTTGTTTTTTAAATGTTTTTTTTTATTTTTGTTTTGTTTGTGTTGTCATTTTTCTTGCTTTTCTTTCTCTTCCTTTTTTTTCTCTATTTATGTTTTTCAGTTGTGGTTCTTTCTCTTCTTCTTTCCTTCTCCTCCTTCCTTCAGACTACTCCTTTTCTCTTCTCCCTCTCCTACTCATCTTTTTTCTTTCTTCTCTCCTAATTTCTTCCAGTTCTCCTTTTCTCCTCTCCTCCACTTCCTCCATTTTTTTCCAGCTTCTCCTCCCTTTCTCTTCTCCTCCTCCACCTCCTTCCTTCTAGTTTTACTCTACGTTTCTCTCCCCTTCTCCTCCTCCTCCTGTTTCTTCATTCCTCCTCCTTTAGCTCCCTCATTCCCTCCTCTCTTCTCAACCCTTTTTCTCCTTTTCCCAATTCCCTTCACTCCTTTCCCCTTCACTCCCTCACCCCTTCCCTCCCACTTCCTACACCCCTTCCCTCTCACCCCTCCGCCCTCTCCTCTCACGTAATAGCCTTCCCATTTCCTCTCACCTGGCTGCTGTGTTCACCTGTCGACCTCTCACCTGTGTTCTACTTCTCTTGTATTGGTGGATTCTTTTTTCTTTTCTCTTTTCTTTTTTACCTTCTACAGATTCTTGATGAGATATCTAGATGAATTCATGATCTGATCTGTTAATGTTTGTTTGTATATGTTTCTCTGTTCATAAAGACACAGCTCAAGGAAGAAAAAAACAAAAACAACAATGAAGAAAAGAATGATACTTTCATACATATATACATATCTGCTTTCTGTCTTTGTTTTTGTTTTGTTTTCTTTACTTATTTCTAGTCTCCATCATTCTCTCATTATTCCTCTTCTCCTCTCTCTTATTTCAGTTCCTCGTCTTCTCTCTTCTTCTATTTTTCCTTCGTTTCTCTGTTTCCTCGCAGCTCATTTATCTTTCATCTCCGTTATTCTCTCTTTATTCTTTTTCTTTATTTCCTCTGTTTCCTTCCCTCCTTCTTCCATCTCTCATCTTTTCCCATTCCTCTCTTTATTCTTTCTTTAATTCCTCTGTTTCTTCCTCCTTCCGTTACCATCTCATTTTCTCGTTATTCTCTCTCTTTATTCTTTTCTTTATTCCTCTGTTTCTTCCTCGCAAATTCCTTACATCTCTCATCTTTCCGTTATTCCATCTTTTATCCTTTATTATTGTCTCTTCCCGTTATTCTGTTTTTTTCCATCTATTCAAAGACGTTTTTTTGTTATTTGTTGTCCTTCATGCTATTCTTTTTCTCCTTCCCGCCCGTCATTCATCCGCTTCCGTTCATGATCACTTCCTTTTGGTTGTCTGTTTCTTCATTATTTTTTTATTCCCTCATTCTATAACGTTTATATATATTTCTTCGTTGTTCCTTTGTCATTTACCTTCGTCCATTCTCTAATTCCATTGTTTGTATTAAGTTTCTTCAGTATTTGTTTTCATTCATCATTTATTCATTTTTCTGTTTAATTCCCGTGTTTTTTTATTGGTTTCTTCCATTATATTCTTCCTCTATTTTATTATTATTATTTTTTCCTTGTTTTCTATCCTTCGTTAATTCAGAGAGAGAGAGAGAGAGCAGAGAAGAGTGATTAAAGAGGAAGGAAGATTGAAGAGGAGGAGAAAGAGGAACAGAGAAGCAACAATGAAAAACGGAACATAAGAGGAAGAGGAAGAAAAATAGGGGGAAAAAAATTGAAGTAAAAGAGAGTAATTAAGGAGGAAGGAAGATTTAAGAGGAGGAAAAAAAGAGGAACATAGCAACAATGGAAAACGGAACAGGAGAGGAAGAGGAAGAGGAAAAGGAGTGATTATAAAGAGGAAAGAAGACTGAAGAGGAGGTGAAAGAAAACGAACATAGAAGCAACATTGGGAAAACTAAACATAAGAGGAAGAGGAAGAGGAGACAGGCGGGGTCATAATTACAGGTGTGGCGTCTCTCTTAACACACCTGTCTCCTCGGAAACAAGCAGGTGTGTCAAGTGGGAGGCTCAAAGACACAACACACTCAGGTAGGCGAGTCTCAGGAGCAACAGAGGAAGATTAAAGAGCATTAACCCCTCTCTCTCTCTCTCTCTCTCTCTCGCTCTCCCTCTTAAACCTCTATTTCACCTCCTTCGTCATGAGCTTAAGGAAAAAAATCACAAAGCAAGGTTTATATAGACGGAAGGAGGGAAGGAAGAGGTGGGCTAAGTAGGAGAAAGAAGGAAGGAAGAAGGAGGAGGAGGAGGAAGAGATAGCGGTGGTGACATAAAAGGCTGAAAGAGAAGGAGGAGGAGGAGGAAGAGGAAGGAGGGGGGAAGCAGAAGGAGTTCCCAGGCTTGCAGGATTTACAGCCGGCCAATTACCGTTAGCCTGGCATGTGGTTTTTCGTGGGTCCTGTGTGCGGTCATGTGTGGAGCCCCCCCCTTTCTTTCCTTCCCTCCTTTCCCTTGTTTCCTCCCCTCCTGCTCACTCGCTTTCCATCGCCGTCTCCACTCCGTCTTCTCTCTTTCCCTTCCCTCTCGCTGGTGACTCAAACTCTCTACACTGGAAAAGAGACCATTACGAGATATGATTCAGGTATTAATGTAAGAAAATTAAACAAACAAATGATGAAAATAAAAGCTACAAAAAATATATATGACTCTTTTAAGTGTTGCAGATTTTACTCGTGTGTGTGTGTGTGTGTGTGTGTGTGTGTGTGTGTGTGTGTGTGTGTGTGTGTGTGTGCTCATGACTCACGCTTCATAACTAGATAATAATGAGTCTCCCAAAAGGTCTTATTCACGGTTCTCATCATCATCATCATCATCATCTCACCAACATCATCAGTCACTCGAGGCAAGGGCAATGAGAGGAAATAAGAACGAACAGTGAAGGAAGAATGGGAAGGAAATGAATGATGGAATAAGATAAGAAACAACGGTCCAACTATTCAAGCGAGATGTAATACGGACATTTCCATAAGTCTTTCTAAAACCGAGTCATCCGATGCTGGAACAACCTTCTCTCAAAAACAGTGTGGGAAAACCATCAACTTCCTTAAAAGGCGAATCAACAGTTATTCCTTTGCGTCAGGAGTAAAATTAACGTTCTCACTAAGTGTTTCCATCACCTCTGCGGGTATTAAAGTGACTGTCGAGCGGATTAAGTCACTGAAGCGGTGAACCTCGAAATGAGTCTATATGCTTTCTGTTGCCTTTTATTCTTGTTTCCTCCTCCTCCTCCTCCTCCCCCTCTGCTTCTTCTTCTTCTTCTTCTTCTTCTTCTTCCTCCCTACTTCTCATCTCTAAGTCCCCCTTTTTCTTTGCCCCTTCCCCATTGCTTTTTCTCTATCCTTCTAATCTTGCATTCTGACTTCTTTTCCACATATTTCTACCATATTTTCTTCAACCTCTCTTCCTTCTCCTCCTCCTTCCCTTCCTTAGCCTTGCAACTCTCTTATTTCTTTCCCCATCTCCCCCATTTTCACTTACAGTTTTTTCTCCCCATTATATCCCATTCCCCTCCTCCTCCTCCTCCTCTTCCTCCTCCTCCTGCTGCAGTCTTTCCTCCGCCCCTCCGGCCACACACTCTTTCCTCGGTCCTGCTAAGTGGCGTCGGAGGGGAAAGTGACCTCGACGAACATAGACTTTTCACATCATTTTCTGGGTTTTGCAAGGCGGCGCTATGGAGGGCGTTACGTTACTCCTTCTGTTGTTATATGGTGCTGTTGTTGTTGTTGTTGTTAGTAGTGGTAGTTGTTGTAGTGGTTGTTTTTTTCTTTTTCCTTTTTATTTCTTTCCAATTCAACCTCAAATATTTCCTTCCTTATTTCCGCATTTCTCATTTTCTTTCATTCATTATTTCCTTCTTTCCGTGTTTTTTTTTATCCATCTCTCTCAGTAGTAGTAGTAGTAGTAGTAGTAGTAGTAGTAATTGCTTTGTTGTTATCCTCGTTCATCTTATCTGCTTCCATTTTCTTCCTTTTTCTTCCTTTTTGATTTCTTTTCCTTCATTTTCCTCTTTTTCATCTTCCCTTTCCTTCCTTGCATAACGCGTGAATCCGTGTTAACAGGACATTTAAGTTTCGAATTCTCTAAAACATTCCAAGAAACAGACATTCCTATCATCTTCAAGCCCCCGCCGGTAATGACACCTTCACCTAACACCTCTTTCCACGTAATAACCAACCCCACCAGCACTGTCCCACTAGCCGTATTCACACGCAGTAATGGAAAATAACCTTCGGGGCGTGAGTCAAGTGCTGGGAGCGTGTTAATCACCGCCGGCTTGGAGCGTTGCGTAGCCTTGCAACCTGAGTGGCCGCTTGATTCCTCGTCTGCCTCGGCGTCGGTGTGTGTGGGTGTGGGGGAGAGGGAGGGGAGGGCCGCGCGCGTGTCAAGAGAGCGAGGTGATGAGAGACGCAACTTCTAAACACCTTTGCTAAGCGTCTTTGCGGGGAACATGAATTAAGAAGAGAAGATGGAGGAGGAGGAAATGTGGAGAGGGAAAGGAGGAGAAGGAAACACTGAGAGGAGGAGGAGGAAGGGAGAGAAAACATGGAAAAGTGGAGGGGGAAGAGGAGAAGGCGGAGGAAACATGGAAAGAAGCAGGAGGAGGAAACATGGAAAGGAGGAGAAGGAAACACTGAAAGGAGGAGGAGGAGGAAGAGAAAACCTGAAAAAGTGGAGGGGGAAGAGGAGAAGGAGGAGGAAACATGAAAAAGAGGAGGAGGAGGAGAAGGAAAATTTAAAAAGCAGGAGGTTGCAAAAGGAGGAGATGAATGTGATGGAGGTGTTGGGAGGACGCAGAGGGATGCAAAAAGATAGACAGAAGAGAAAGAGGGTGTGAGAAGGAATCAAGGAGGAAGGAAAAAGTAAACTAGGAGGAAAATAACGATGCATAGAAGAAGAAAAGCAGAAGACGAATGTGAACAGAGGAGGAGAGGGAAAGCAGAAGGATGAGAGATGAGCAACAGAGACAGAAAATGGTGTGACTAGAAAGCAGGGAATGATAAAGAATAGGAAAAGGAAGAAGGGTGGAAGATGAGGATATGTAGAAGAGAATGATAAGAAAGCAGGGAAGGATGAAGAGGAAGAGGAGAAACATAGCAGCAACAGTGGGAAGAGGAAGAAGAGGAGAGGAAGAGAAAGAGGGAAGGGGGTAAGCAGGAAGCAGGAAGGATACAGCAGAAGAGGAAGAGGGGGAGGGAGAAAAGATTGAGCAGGAAGAAGAGGAGGAAGAAGAGGAGGAACATGGGAACAGTAGAAGGATGGAAGATAATTAGCAGAAGAGAAATGGGGAAGTAAGCAGGAAGCTGAGGGGGAGGAGGAGGAGGAGGACGTAAGCGTAGAAGAGGAAGAGAATGGCAACGGACTAAAAAGCAAAGAAAAATGAGGAAGAAGAGAGAAAAAAAGATGAAGAAATAACGAGAAACGAGAACGAGAAGACGGGTGAGGAAAGAAAGAGGAAGAAGAAGAGGAGGAGGAAGAAGAAAGAGAGGAAGCATACGGAGAAGAAAACGAGAATAGATAGGAACTAGGAAGCAGATGAGGGTGAATGAAGAAAGAGGCGGAAAAACAGAAATGAAGAGATGAGATGAAGGATGAGAAGGAGTAGGAGGAGAAGGAAGAAGAGGATGGAAATGAAGAAGATGAAAAACACACCAAAAAAAAAATGACGAATGGAAAATAAGAAAAGGGAGAGAAAGAGGAAGAGAACGCAACCTGAGAAATTAAAAGAGATGGAGAAAGAGGAGGAGGATGCAAGCGAAGAAGAGAAATAGACGGAGAAAGCCAAGAATGAAGAGGAGAAAGAGGAAGAGGAAGAAGAAGAAGAAGAAGAGCCCTTAGCGTGTGTTTGTCAGTTGGTGTGTCTCGCGGCTCGTCCTAATTGTCTCACGTGGAGGGAGGTGTGTGTGTCGACTTGAGTGTAAGAGAGGAACTTTGATGTAATTACAGCGAGCTCCAACACCAAAGAGAAAGGGGGGGGGGAGGGGGAGGGGAGGAGGGGGGGATGTGTAAGGATTGTGTGTGCTTGAGAGGCTGGTGCTGTTGTTGTTGTTGGCGGTGGTGGTGGTGGTGGTGATGATGGTGAGTAAAGTTTGTTCAGGGTGAGTCTTGCTGTCTTTTTCATCATCATCTTCATCATTATCATCATTATCATCATCGTTTTTGTTTTTTCATATTCTACTTTATTTTCTCCCTTCTCTGTTTTCTTTGTCTTCTTTGTCTTTTTTTCCTCTTCGCATCTCCTTCGTATCTTTCATCTTTTTATCTTCTTTTTTCTCCCTTTTTGTCTTGTTCTGATTTTCTTTTCTCTTTTTCTTTCCTTTTTTTCTGTAGCTTTTTCTTCTCGCATTTTCTTACCCTTTTCTCCTTTTCTTCTTCTGCCTCTTTTGTTCTTCACTTTCTTCTGGTTATTTTTTTCTTCCTCTTTCACCTCGTCTTCTTAGTCTTCCAACTCATTTTCATATTTTTTTTCTTCCTTCGATGTGTTTTTTTTATGAGAATTTCCTTTAATTAACACCACTGTTCTCACCCTTCTCTTCTTCCTCCTCCTCCTCCTCCTCCTCCTCCTCCTCCTCTTGTTCTCCTTCATTCCTTTCTTTTTCATCCCACTTAAAGGAGTTAGATCAAAAGCACTCATTCCCCCGTACACTTTTTCCTCCTCCTCCTCCTCCTCCTCCTCCTCCTCCTCCTCCTCTTCTATCTCCAGGGGCTCTGAGGAGATAGTTTACAGTAGAATAGCGACGAATACAATTTCCTGTGTCTCCTCCTCCTCCTCCCGACGAATGAAAACCGCAGTGGAAACCTAACCATTGTGGAAGCCATTACGAGGTGAGAGAGAGAGAGAGAGAGAGAGAGAGAGAGAGAGAGAGAGAGAGAGAGAGAGAGAGAGAGAGAGAGAGTTTAATAAGAAAATGTATGAGAATGTGGTTTTCTTCTTCTACTGCTTCTTCTATTTCTTATTCCTATTCTTTGTCTGCTTCTTCTCTTCTTCCTCCATCTCCTCATCCACATCATCGTCACCATCATCTTTTCCATCTTCCTCTTCTTCCTCATTCCTCCTTCATCACCGCGTCGGCGCCGTTCGCAGGACATTAAACTATCGACAATTAGCTTTACAATGCCATGGCACTTAAACATCATACACTAAACAAGCGTCTAATTCGGTTTCTCAGCGGGCGAAGGTTAATTAACTCGTTGATGAAGACAGGAGCATAAACCTAAAGCCTTGATGACGCCACAACACACATGCACCCCAGTGACCATGTGTTACGGGAATCTTGCCCACGATGCGAACGAGTCTGAGGTCTTCTTGAGGGTAGCTAGGTGGGGTTAGGTTTACAGGAGCTGTCTTGTGTAAGCCTACCGACCTCTTGCAGACTCCTTACGTGATATGAGTGTGCCGGTGTGTGTGTGTGTGTGTGTGTGTGTGTGTGTGTGTGTGTGTGTGTGTGTGTGTGTGTGTGTGTGTGTGTGTGTGTGTGTGTGTCTCCGTGACGTCTAATTACTCCCTCGCGTGACAGACGGAAGAAGGGAGAGAGAAAAGAATAACCGGGGTAACACATGGGCCAATAAATCAAGGGAATGGTACATAATAAGGAAGAAATAATAAAAGACATTCTCATAATCATTTTTTCACAAGACGGATCATATTTCAGACTTGGATCCTTTATGACAGACTGACTGACTGACTGACTGAGTTTTGATTCAATAGACTGGAATATTTGACTGATCTATCGCCTCATCGCCTTACCATCAATGTGAGTTTTAGATGTATGAGTCAAACCGTAAATCAAGGACCAAGGTTCATACAGGTGTGAAGGATCATTAGGCAGAGTCCGCAGGTAACTTGATGATGATAACCAGGTGCGTTTTGGAGGTGGTGAAGTATATAGTGAAGTTGCTTATAGTGAAGGTGATTGTGATGGTGGTGGTGATGATAATGGTGATGGGAGTCAGGATAGTGGTTGTGATGGGTGTTGTGGATTTTTTATAGGTGAAGGTGATGGTGATTGTGATGGTTAAGGTAGTGGTAGTGATAGGTATGGTGAGTGGGGGTGAAATTTGAATGTATAGTGAAAAGGTTGATTGGAGAAGTAAAGAATAGAAAAAGAAAATGATATTGACAGTTGAAAAAAAAAAGACTTGAGTAGATAGATGAAGTGGAGGATTAGGCACAAGAGAAAGAGGAGGAAATAGTGAAGGAGGAAGAGGAGCAATAAGAGTTGAAGGTAGATGATTTAAGAGGTGAAGGAGAGAAAGAAGAGGAGGTAATAGAGTTAGATAATTAAGTAGAAGTATTGACAATAGAAGAAAGAAATGGCAAAAAATGAAGCTTGAGGGGAAAGATAAGAAAGAACGATAGTGAGATAGAGAGACAGTGGAATTAAAAGTTATAGAAAAAAGAGAATAAGGAGGTGGAGGAGAGATGTTAATTAGCAGAGGTGTAAACAGTGGAAGATAATGAGGAAGAGAACTTAGTGGAAGAGGATGACAAGCTGGAAGAGGGAGAGACAGTGGAATTAGAGATTGAGGAGGAGAAGGTGGAGGAGGTGGAGAGATGATAATTACCACAGGTGTAAACACTGGAAGATAATGAGGAAGAGAACTTAGTGGAAGAGGATGACAAGGTGGAAGAGGGAGAGAGAGTGGAATTAGAGACTGAGGAGGAGGAGGTGGAGGACAGGTAGACAGGTAAAGGGACGGTAGAGATAACCACTTCCTGTCTCTGGTTCTCCATTGTACCGCACGCCCGCTGTTCCCACGGCCTGAACACACACACACACACACACACACACACACACACACACACACACACACACACACACACACACACACTCTAACCACATTCTCATAGTCTCGCCAGCGCCATCACCTCCTCCACATTCCCACTGAAACTATTATTGTTACGGAACCGCCATTGTAGTAGTAGTAGTAGTAGTAGTAGTAGTAGTAGTAGTAGTAGTAGTAGTAGTGAAGATAATTGGACCTGTTGCTTCTTCTCTTGTAAAAAAAAAAAAAAGATACAATATTCATCTATTCTCTGGGGACTTGCGTGACACTCTTCCTCCTCCTCCTCCTCCTCCTCCTCCTCCTCCTCCTCTTCTCCCCACCCCATTCCCCTATTATCTCTCCATCTTTGTCTCCCTTATTCCTCTCCCTTCCTCTCTCCCCCTACACCCTTTATTTTTTTCACTCCAACTTTGTTTCGACCGTTTCTTCCCCTACCGTTCTCCCCTCGCCTGTTTCTCCCCCCTCCTCCCCATCCTCCCTCTCCCCTCTTCCCCCTCTTCCCTCCCCATGCTCTGACCGTTCTAACCTCCTACTTATCTTCCCTTCTTCCCTCCTCTCCC
Organism: Eriocheir sinensis; assembly: GCF_024679095.1. Lineage (NCBI taxonomy): Eukaryota > Metazoa > Arthropoda > Malacostraca > Decapoda > Varunidae > Eriocheir > Eriocheir sinensis. The sequence goes on from NC_066560.1 coordinate 10,627,399, forward strand.
AACCCTTCTCCCCTCTCCTGGCCCGTGCTCCCCGCCGTTCACTCACCCCCGTTACTCATAATAAGATAATAGCGAGAGCGTCTGTCTGTCTGTCTGTCTGTCTGTCTCTGTAAACTGCGGTAGGACAAAAGTGAGGGTCTGTTTTCCTCCTTCTCCTCCTTTTTTTCCCCTTGTTTTTCCTCCTCCTCCTCCTCCTCCTCCGCTTCCTTCTTTCTCTGCGCGGTCGTCACATTCTCTAATTCGTTCGCTTCTTTTCTTTTTTCTTTGTCGCATTTCGGTTCATTTCACATGCAAATTGTCCTACTTTAGTCATTCCTTTGTGAAACTCAATCATTCTTTTTTTTTTTCTTTTTTTCTTCACTGCACCGTCCGCTCACCTGTATGTTTCTTCTTACCTGTGTGTTAGTAATTCCTCTCTACATATCGTGTCCACCATAACTGTCTTCATGTACACATAATAGATAAATAGATAAACAAATAGATAGATACATTCATACATTCATACTTAGTTAAAGACATACGTTGATAGATAGATAGGTAGATAGGAACGTAGGTAGGTAGGAAGATAGGTAAGAACGTAGTTTGTTGAGTAGGTATATAGAAAGATAGATAGATAGATAGATAGATAGATAGATTTCATGACCACAAATTCACATCATACAAAGAATCATAAAATCACCATAAATACAATCATACATATTAATAAATCATAAATACACCAAATCATAAAATATATTCATGCTCACGTCACACACTCACACCCTATACCCAAGCCATGAACCCTATGTATACCTGTCACACCTGTCCACCCGAAATTGACCTCTTTTTTGGCCCCTCTTTATTTTTGTCCATTATGGGAGCGGTGAGTAGCGGGCTTTTTTTTCTCTGCACTTTTTCATTTGCCCTTGAGCCGTCTCCTTTGCTGTAAAAAAAAGTACCTGTCACACCTGTTTGCTAACCAGTACTCGTGCATACACAATTACCTTCCCAGAATTCATAATGTCATTGTAGACCCACACCTGTACACAACACACGCCTCTCACCCCTGCGCACCTGACACACCTCTATGGCAAGCACACCTGTCTCCTCGTACCTTCGCTCTTTACGTACCCAGGTAAGACACAGAGCCCGCAGGTGTTCCTTTAGCGAAGAAAAAGTTTTGTTATTGCTTGGCTGGGAAGTTTAGACGCGGGGGTGGAGGGGGTAGGGGTGGATGAAGAGACTTATGAGAGGGTAAGGTTGTGGAAGAGAGAGGTGAATGAGTTCGTTTGGGTATGGATGGAGGATGGGGAACGTGGATGAATAAAAGGATAGTGGATGGAAGAATGAAGGAAAGGGTGGAGAGGTGGATGAAATGCCTTATGGGAGGGGGAGGGGGAGGAAAAATATTAAGGTGGATAGGTGGATGTTTTCGTTAAGGGATGGATGTAAGGTGGAGAACATGGATGAATAAGAGGATGGATGAGTGGATAAAGGGTAAGGGACGAAAAAATGGAGGAGGGGAATAGGGTGGATGGATTCGTTGACAGGTGGAGGAAAGGTGGAGGAAAGGGGGTAGGGATGGAGAAACGGAGGTAGATATAGGTGAGGAAAAGAAAGGAAACGGGGAAGGAAAAGAGTGAAAGTGAGGAAGAGAAAGCAAAAGAAAGAAACAGTCGAATTAAAGATAGAAATAAGAAACCAAAAGAAATTAAAACCAAGAGATGAAAGGGTTAAGAAAAGAGGTGAATATGGATAAAGGAAGACGTAGAAAAGAACGAATAGTTGAAACAGAAGAAACTAGAAAAAGATCAAAATGTAAAGAAGAAAAAACAGAGAAGGGAAAGGATGAGAGCAAGTGGAACGAAGCAAGAAAGGGGAAGGAGGAAGGAAGGAAATTCATGGAGTTTAGTTGGCAAAGGAAAGAGAAACGAACAGAGACACGAGAAGGAGAGGAGAACACCATAAGGGGAGGAATCAAGGTTGTGAATGAAGGGAGAGAGAGAGAAGTGGATACAGGAAAGGGACAAGAGGAAGGAAAGCAAAACAAAAGAGCAAAGGAGAAAGGGAGGGAGGCAAGGAAGGAATTAAAGTTACGAAAGAAGAGAGAGAGAGAGAGAGAGAGAGAGAGAGAGAGAGAGAGAGAGAGAGAGAGAGAGAGAGAGAGAGAGAGAGAGAGAGAGAGAGAGAGAGAGAGAGAGAAGTGGATACGGAGAAGAAGGAAGAGGAAGGAAAGCAAAACAAAAGAGCAACGGAGAAAGGGAATAAGCAACAAAAGGATGAAAACCGATGAAAGGAGAAGAGGAAATAATCAAGCAAGGTTGGGAAAGAAGGGAGAGAGAGAGAAGTGGATACAGGGAAAAGAGGAAGAGGGAGAAAAACAAAACAAAAGAACAACAGAGAAAGGAAGGGAGCAACAAAGGGATAAAAAAGTGATGTAGGGGAAGAGGAAACTGACGCGGAGGAGGAATCAACGCTGGAAAAGAAGGGAAAGAGGGGAAGAGGATGAAAACAGGAGGAAGGAACGGAGAAAGGGAGGGAGGTAAAAAAAAAAAAAAGGGAATGAAAGCCGATGAAGGGAAGAGGAAAATGATGGGAAGGAGAAATCATCGTTGGAAAAGAAGGGAAAGGGGAGGAGAAAGGAACGAAGAAAGGGAGGGAGGTAAAAAAAAAAAAGGGATGAAAGTCGATGAAGGGGAAGAGGAAACTGACGCGGAGGAGGAATCAACATTGGGAAAGAAGGGAAAGAGGGGAGGAGAAAGGGAGGGAGTTAAAAGAAAAAGGGATGAAAGTCGATGAAGGGGAAGAGGAAAGGGATGCGGAGAGGCAAAGTAAACTGTGGGTTGATGCGATGCTAACTGGAGTAAACAATTAAGTCCTGAATAATAAAGGGAGGAGACAAAGAGAGGAGGAGGAGGAGGAGGAGCGAGAGGGAGAGCAAGCGATCCAGCAAACAAGAGTGAAAGCTGTAAACACCTGCCCCGTGCATACTCCTCGCTCTTTGTGCAGGTGAGCGTCGCTAATTAATGGAGATCCAGGTAAGGAAGGGGACGGAAAGAAGGGATGTCGCATGAAAGTTTGAGTGAGTCGCTGCAAATTCGACGCACCAAGAACGTGGGGATTTTTTTTTTCTGTGTGTGTGTGTGTGTGTGTGTGTGTGTGTGTGTGTGTGTGTGTGTGTGTGTGTGTGTGTGTGTGAACTTGGGAACCTCGGACTGAGACGTGGAAAGTGTCCTGGATTAACGTGAAATTTTAATGTATTCCGACAAATGGGAAACGCAGCTAAACGACATTATAAAGTAAACTGTGATCGAGAATTAAAATAAAAGAAAGATGAGCGGTGGGTTGTAATTTGAAAGGGTTTGTAGCACGTAGAAAACTAGCCCCCCCCCCCTCCCGCGTCCCCCCAAAAAAAAAAAAAGAAAGACATCACAATCACACCACATCGCATAGTGTTGCAAAAATTTAATACCCGACTCTAATGAGAAACACAAAAAATATACAATTAATGCTATTTTGTAAGCCTTTTAAGAGCGTGAAAAAGTGTCAGGTAATTTAGTTTCACGTCAAAGCTCCAACGAGGCATCCATTAGAAAAGTGTTGAGCTTAATGAACCAACCGTTACAGGAAAAAATAGATAATGATGATAATGACCAGTAGTTTGTGAGACTTACCGAACCTCACCTGAACATAAAGTGCAGGTTTTCTCTCACGGGATTAGATGCTGCTTAGGAAAAGGCACCAAGAACGTGATCCCTTCCTTAATTAAGCAGGTAATCACAAGAGCAAATACCAACTGACTTAAAGGAAAATATTGACACGATAAATTTGATTGCAGGATTTTTTTTACGTGTCTTGGAAAACAATTCTGTAAAGCGTTTGTGAATATCGAAGCAGGTAAACGTATATATTGTTCCTTTGTGATGCAAGATAGAAAGCGAAAGATAGTCGACGCGAAATTTTATGTTGACAAGGAAAATTGGACTGCCGGAAAATCTTTGTGCGTTTTGACATGGCTGTGGAAAACGTTTGTGCCTGGATGTCGAAGCAAGCAAACGAAATATTGTTCCTATGCGAGGGAAAGTTGAGAAATGAAAACCACGCGAATAAATTGAATACGCTGACACGGAAATTCTCGATGTGTCTTTTGTTATTGTGGAAAGCGATTGAGAATGTTGTGATTTGCAAGGCTTTAAGAACGGAAAAAGTATCAAATCGCTTAGTGCCGTGAAAAAGAAAAAATAATACTCCACTCAAATCACTCAAAAAATAAGTATGTGAAGTATTTTGTAAACTTTGAGAGCCTGGAAAGTGTCAATTAAGGTGCTGGAAAAATCAATTGTACATGTCGAAACAGTTACTAGTAGAAATAGCACATGTATATATCGATCCAGTTATACGTAAATAAAAATACAATGAGGTAAGAAAATAATGATGAAAACTAGCGGAATTAAACGAACATTGCAGACGAAGAAAATAAAGACTAGGAAATTCTGAGGACCGTTTAAAATTATTGAGAAAAGCGCTTGTGGACGTCAATGCAGGTAGTGCGTCAAGGCAAATGCATGCTGAGTAATGAATGAATTTAAAACGAAAACCAACAGACTTTGATCAATGTGTGTGCGCGCGGAAAATTGGATGACAGGGAGTTCTCTTCGTGTTGACATCGGGTAGGTAAGGAGGTGGGAGGGAAAGTAGGATCATCCATTCATCCACCACCATCTCATCCACCCGAAATTGACCTCTCTCTTGGCCACTCATCCCTTCTTTCTTTTATAGTAGGGGCAGTGCTAGCAGGCTTTTTTTGTTTTTGTTTTTTAATTATTTTTGCCCTTAAGGGGGGGGGGGTGCCTTAAAATTAAAACATATACATTTACTTATTCTTGAGATAAATAAATAAGAGTTAAAACAAATACATTTACTTATTCTTGAGATAGATAAATAAGAGTTAGGATTTTGTTTTAAGTTAGGGGATGTTAATAGAGAGAAGAGCAATGGCTTAATGGAAGAGGTACTGAAAGAAAATGGGGTTAGGGTTGCCGTGGATGAGGTTTAAGGGGGACTACTCTAAAATCAAGGGAAATGGGATCAGGGTTGCCTTATGTTGCTTTCTCTACTGTAAAGAATAAAAAATAAAAAAAACTTATCCGCCAAGGTATAGTGAACGCTTCAATCTCCTTAACGTGCTGATTAATGCATGTCCTTTTTTTTCAGCATAGGAAATAGCTCAAGAAATAAAGAGAATAGAAAACAATAATGAAAAAAAAAGTTAGAGGATAAAAAAAGGTTAAAAATATAACTCTCTCGTCTGCCAGTTTGGGGTTTTATTTATGCTTCAGTCTCCCTTAAAAATGATGCTCACTTGTTTTCGCTCGAGGTTTGTTTCGTCGGTTTTAGCTCCTATTGCGAACCGTTTACGTTGTGTAGACTGTTATGGAGTTCCTTGTAAGTCTTTCTTTTCATTGTTCCCAGTGTAATGTTACGTATTTTTTTGCTATATAGGACAAACAAAATAGACGGCAAAAAAGACCACCAAGAACCGCTCCTATAAAATAAAAACAAAATAGAGCGGCCAGAAGGAACTATCTATCTATCTATCTATCTATCTATCTATTTATGCATCTCCATCAGTTATCTCTTCCTTGATCCGTCTACCTAATCTAGCTGTCTACCCTCCTCGTCGCGTTATTGATGGCCGCGCAGCCTCGGTTATAAATCAATTACCTCTGGACAAGGGCTGAGACTGGCTGTACGCGCCGAGGACAGAGAGACAGAGAGAGGGAAGGGGGAACGGAAGGAAGGAGGCAGCACACTCAGCACCTTTAATCATTGTCGTACACTCGGGGTCGAAATAGTGCTGGGCAGCCTTCAGCATCAACATCATCTTATTACATCGTCTTATAACATCGTGTACTAACGTCATCTTCTTGAGCTTCTTCCGTTACTGTAAAAAAAAAAAAGTGACCATTCTCTTTTTTTTTTTTTTTTTTTTTGTGTGTGTGTGTGTGTGTGTGACTTTGTGAATGGAATGTGGCTGTGATGTGGCTTTGATGTGTTTTATTTATTTTTCATTTTATTTTTATTTATTTATTTATTTATTATTTTTTTATGGTGTGCGTGTGTGGCTCAGGAGTAGCTGTGATGTGGCTGTTTTCGGGCTTGAGGATGGCTGAGAAGTCTGTTTTTTTGGCAAGGATGTGGCTGAGGTGTGGCTGTTTTAGCGGCAAGGATGTGGCTGTGTCGTGGAGGAGCTGTGGTTAAGATGTGGCTATGGTGTGACTAAGACTTTGCTGGCATGTGAGTGTAGTGTGGTAGAGATGTGGCTTTTGTGTAGCTGTGATGTGGCTGTGACTTAGCTGGCATGTGACTGTAGTGTGGTTGAACGATGTGGCTTTTATGTAGCTGTGGTGTGGCGGAGACTTAGCCGGCATGTGACTGTAGTGTGGTAGAGATGTGGCTTTCGTGTGGCTGTGGTGTGGCTGAGACTTAGCCGGCATGTGACTGTATGTAGTGTGGTACAGATATGGCTTTCGTGTGGCTGTGGTGTGGCGGAGATTTTGCTAGGATGTGACTCTAGTGTGGATGAATGATATGGCTTTTACGTGGCTATGCGGACTTTTTTTCATTCTTTTCTTTTTTCTTTTTTTCTTGTGCTATTTCCTTTGCTGTAAAAAAAAAGGACAGATAGAGGAGACGATTGATTGGAAGATATAGTTAAATACAAATAGAAACAAGTAGAAAATATATACGAGAGTGGCAGACAGGAGTAAAGAATTATAATACAGTCAGACGGGGAAGTGAACATGAGAATTACAGGTCCGTAGAAAAAGAGAAAAGAATAAGAAAGAAATAGTGACGGAGAAAGAGGAATGATTGAATTAGGAGTAAAAAAAAGGGGGTCAGAGAGAGAGAGAGAGAGAGAGAGAGAGAGAGAGAGAGAGAGAGAGAGAGAGAGACCCAAGCAACATTATTGTACTCTCTCCCTCTCTCTCCAACCCCCTCTCCTCAAAAAAAAGTTTAAAAAAAATACCGCTTAAAGAGAAATTTAAAGATGATGATGAGGCTTCAGAGAGAGAGAGAGAGAGAGAGAGAGAGAGAGAGAGAGAGAGAGAGAGAGAGAGAGAGAGTCAGGGGAGTGCATACATTGATGGTCCGGGTCGTGTCAGGAAGAGAATATTGAGGGATGAAAGAAAGTTGAAATGAAGAACGTCAGGCGCAGGAAGTCGAGTGATGAGAGAGAGAGAGAGAGAGAGAGAGAGAGAGAGAGAGAGAGAGAGAGAGAGAGAGAGAGAGAGAGAGAGAGAGAGAGAGTAATTCCGTGGATGCTAGAGCGAGCTATGAGATGAAAGTGTGTGGTGTGTTGTGTGTGTGTGTGTGTGTGTGTGTGTGTGTGTGGCAAAGCAAACACAAAAGGCAAAGGGCAGGGAGAGGAAAAAAGAAATTGCAATCAGATAATGAAAGAGAAGAAGGAAAGAAGTGAGACAGGGAGAACAATGAATCACCAAACACGCAAAATATATCACGGACACAACAGCATCTCATCTCACCAACTTATCTCCCTCAAAAACAAACACAGAAGCAGACATGACAGATATGATAAGGAAAGCACAAGACGCGGATGAGATAGAGAAGAGGCTCGTGCGAATATGAAAACCTTCCTAACAGCATCCCGCAAGCAAATCATCTCCCTCCAAAGACTCCGAAGCAAACCAGAAATCAACCAGAAACGAACATGACGAAGAGAAGTTAAACACGAGATGAACTGAGATGAGATTAGTGAGAAAACGATGATCTCACTAACATCCTCAAGCAAATGACTAGTGATGAATGAAAGTAGATAAAAAAGTGTGGATATAAAAAGGAGAGGAAACAAAACGAAAAATACTGATGAAGAGGATGAATAAAAGTAGATAAAAACTGTGGATATGAAAAAAAGGGAAAACAAAACGAAGAATACTGATGAAGAGAATAGAAAAACGAAAATAATACTTGATAATCATAGTGCAAAGGTGATTCAACAAAGAAGGGGAATAAAATAAATAGAAAATGAGAGGCAAAAAAGGACAGACATACGAAAACAGACAAACATATCAGACAAAAACAAACCACATGACAAGAAAAAGTTAAATAAAGAGATGAGAAAAAAAGGTGAGATGATAAAGAGATGAGAAGAGATGAGGGATAAAAATCACGACCACAACAGCATCCCAGCATCCCGTCATCTCCCTCCCCAGACAGGTGTTGCGCGGGGCACCTGACAGCGCAACACACGCTAATGGAACACAAGAAAATTAGATATTGACACCTGGCCGAGAAAGGTGTGTTGTCTCGCACGCAACACAGTATTGACAGACACCAGGGAAGACGAAGGTGATTGTGTGTGTGTGTGTGTGTGTGAGAGAGAGAGAGAGAGAGAGAGAGAGAGAGAGAGAGAGAGAGAGAGAGAGAGAGAGAGAGAGAGAGAGAGAGAGAGAGAGAGAGAGAGAGAGAGAGAGAGAGAGAGAGAGAGAGAGAATGGATTAGGCCTGAAAAATGTATGATAGACTTGGAAAGGAATGGTTTGGGGTTCGAAGAGAGAGAGAGAGAGAGAGAGAGAGAGAGAGAGAGAGAGAGAGAGAGAGAGAGAGAGAGAGAGAGAGAGAGAGAGAGAGAGAGAGAGAGAGAGAGAGAGAGAAGAGGGCCTAAGACAGGAAACGCAAACAATGGCTGAAAAAAGGGAGGTTGATGACACACACACACACACACACACACACACACGCATACGCAAACGCACACCTGCCTAACCTTTACTGTCCTTTTGCTCACCTGTTATTGACGTAGCCATTAATTACAGGTATATTAGAGGGGGGAGGGGGAGGTGGTGGTGGTGGTGGTGGTGATGGTGATGATGATGATGATTGTATTCGTAGGTTAATCATCAATAATAAAGAGTCGGGGCTGTCTTTCTCTTCTCTTCCTCCTCTTCTTCCTCCTCCTCCTCCTCCTCCTCCTCCTCCTCCTCCTCCACGCCCATGACCTTTTCCTTACCCTGTCAAGCGTCTATATTATTAAACGGAAGCTGAATAGAAACAGATAAATGAGAGAGAGAGAGAGAGAGAGAGAGAGAGAGAGAGAGAGAGAGAGAGAGAGAGAGAGAGAGAGAGACGTATTAACGAGACTGGGCTGTGATTGGTCGCTTCTGTCAGACAATCACACACACACACACACACACACTCACCACACACACACACACACACACACACACACACACACACACACTCACCACACACACACACATACACACACACACACGCACACACACGTAGCCTGACCTTCAAATGCCAACCCGTGATATTTCTGCCCCTTCAAATATTTAGTAGACGCTATGCACTTTCGTCTGTGTTCGGGCCCACCGCGTACTGGCCCCCCCCCCCCCTTCTTAACCCCTACCCCCCATTCCACTCACTACTCCCATTTCCCACGATTTCCTATTCCATTCAATCCCCCCACGCCCCTCAACCCTCCAATACACCCATACCCTATTCTCCCCAAACCTATAATTCCCTCAACTTCCCATTTCCCTCAACACACCAATGCCCTCAACTCCCGCCTCTTCCCCTCAAACCCCCGTTCTCCAACTCCCTATATCCTCACTCTTTTGGTTTTTCATCTTCTTACCTAAAACATCCATTCCCTAAACTCCTACAGCCTCTAAACCGCATCTTCTGTCTTTTTTCTTTGCTCCACTTTCTTGTTTTGCTTCTGATCATTAACACGCCTCCCCTTTCTTCAACACTATTTCCTCACTCAGGTTTTTCATCTTACCCAAAAACCTATTCCCCAAGCTCTCACAGCCTCTAAGCCACATCTTCTATCCCTTTTTCTTCTTTCCTCCACTTTCTTGTCTTTCTTCTAACCATTAACACGCCTCCCCTTTCTTCAACACTATTTCCTTACTCCTGTTTTTCATCTTACCCAAAACATCCATTGCCCTAACTCCTGCAGCCTCTAAACCGCATCTTCTGTTCCTTTTTCTTCTCTCCTCCACTTTCTTGTCTTTCTTCTTGCCATTAACACCCCTCCGCTTTCTCCAACTCTGTAACCTCACTACGGTTTTTCATCTTACCCAAAACATCCATTCCTCAAACCCCTACAGCCTCTAAGCCGCATCTTCTGTCCCTTTTTCTTCTTGCACTTTCTTGTCTCTCTTCTTGCCATTAACACGCCTCCCCTTTCTCCAACACTGTAACCTCACTCCTACGGTTGGTTGGCCCTCTTCCTACCCATAAACCCTATTTTTTAATCCCCAAATCTTCTAACCTCCCTTCCTATCCTTTCCCCTTTCCTACCCTCATCCTATCCTACCCCTTTCTTCTCGCCTTTCTCTTCGACCAACTCCAATACTCCCCAGTCTCTGTCCTGCCTCAGATATTCGCGACTTCGATTAACCCCACCTCCAACTCCTCCCCCCCCACCCTCAAATCGATCTATTGTCCCTCTCCCTTCATCCTCTCCCACCCTGACTCCTCCCACGCCCTCCTCCCATGACCTTTACCCAGTCCACAGGCTAACACACACACACACACACACACACACACACACACACACATGTTCTCCACCCACCCTCGCCTCGGATCATAACTTTTCACAACATATACTGATCTATACATTTGTTATGGTTGTTCTTGCTGTTGTTGTTGTTGTTGGTGGTGGTGGTGGTGGTGGTGGTGGTTGTGATGGTGGTGATGGTGGTGGTGGTGATAGTAATGAATGGTGAAAGAAAGAATGAAAGAAGGAAAATGAGGAAAAGAAGTACTATAAAAGATAAGAGAGAGAGAGAGAGAGAGAGAGAGAGAGAGAGAGAGAGAGAGAGAGAGAGAGAGAGAGAGAGAGAGAGAGAGAGAGAGAGAGAGAGATTCCCACCGTGCTCTGTTTACTCTTCTTGTCACCCTCACAAACAATAGAACAGACAAATCTTCTCCTCTTCCTCTTCCTCTTCTTCCTCCTCTTCCTCTTCCCCCTTCTCATTCCCTCTTTTGCTGTTGCTGTTCGTCCTTCTCCTCGTCCTCTTCTCTTCTCTTTTCCTCGTCTTTATCTACATATTTCTCATCTTTTATTCACTTTTTGTTTTAATTATTTTCTTTCATTTCGTCTTGCATCAGTCATTATCATTCTTTTTTTTCTTCTTTTTTTTTCCTATATATTTTTTCCTCCTCTGCCTTTTCCTCCTCTTCCTCTTTCTCATATAATCTTTCTTTGTTCTTTTTCAATTTGATTTCATTCCTCATTTTATGCTTCGTATGGTTTGAGAGAGAGAGAGAGAGAGAGAGAGAGAGAGAGAGAGAGATACAAAGAGTAGGTAGGTATACACACACACACACACACACACACACACACACACACACACACACTCACACCAGCATCCTCCCCCCCCCCCCTCCCCCCCCCCACACACACACACCACCACCACCACCACCACCACCTCTTCCTCTACCACTATTATTCATCCACACCACTCCACCGCCTCATATTCTCATTCCCACTCCATTACTGTCGAGAGAGAGAGAGAGAGAGAGAGAGAGAGAGAGAGAGAGAGAGAGAGAGAGTAGGCATACCTAACATTGGTTGTCGATATCGGACATCGATTTGCCTCTCTTTTGCGTCTGATGTTGAGTTTAGGCGAAGAATGAGGAGGAAATAGCTATCAGACGAAGGAGCCGCGCCAACACGATTGTTATGGCCCAGTGTGTGTGTGTGTGTGTGTGTGTGTGTGTGTGTGTGTGTGTGTGTGTGTGTTTACCTAGTTGTAGTATACGAGGCCTTAACTACACTCGTCAGGTCTTGTCTCCTTATCTATACTTGTCCGGCGTCTCTTTGCTTCCACCATCTCTTCTAATCCATCCCAAGTGTGTGTGTGTGTGTGTGTGTGTGTGTGTGTGTGTGTGTGTGTGTGTTTCTCTCACAATACGTCAAATCACATTAATGCCTGATGAAGCCGCTGTGGAAAGACCAATACGAGGAGTGATTTCAGGGACGGTAACGGGTAGGAATGATTGATGGATGCAAGACGTAAAGGAAGGGAAGAGTGAAAACGAAAGAACAGGAAGGAATAGAAATGGAGAAGAAATTTGATGATGTTGAGTAGACTGAGATACGAGGAGGAAAATAAAATGGAACGATACACGAAGAAGAAAAGCAAAACCGGAGAAGACGAGAAGAAGAAAATGGAGTTGAAGAAAAAGGTTGAAGAGCAGTAGAACAAAGTAGACTCGTTAAAGAGAAATAATAACCAAGTATGAACCCAAGTCAAAAAATAACAATAATAGCAAGTGATACATAAATAAATAAAATGAAAATGCTAAAATAAATAACAAAAAACAAGAAATAAATACAAACACCGATAATAATGAATAAAATAACAATGATAAAGGAGAAAGACCATGAAAAAAAAGATAGAGATAAATGAAAACAAGAAAAAAACATAAATAGATAAAAATAAAAATACTAAAAAATATGAAATAAATACCAACAGCGATAATAATGAATAAAATAACAATAACAGAGGCAGGAGAAGGAGAGACTCAGCGCGCCACCGAGCCAATAGTAAATAGATATAAACGGCGGAGTAAAAAGGCCTGAAACGGCTTAGCGCGCCCATAAAGTCCAGCGAGGATTCCATAAATAAGGAGCATAAATGTTTACAGCTGAGCCAAGTACCGCCTATACGACCCACAGGTAGAGAGAGAGAGAGAGAGAGGGAGAGGGAGAGGGAGAGGGGAAGGTAGATGAACAGAAGCAATAAGAGATGGAGAGTTAAGTTTAAGAATGAGAGATAAAGGAAGGGAAAAAGAGAGCGGAGAGAGAAGGGCATGAAAAGTGGGAAGAGAGAGAGAGAGAGAGAGAGAGAGAGAGAGAGAGAGAGAGAGAGAGAGAGAGAGAGGGAGAAAGTTACAAAAGAAATGATGGAAAAGAAAGAAAAGAGTAAAAAAAAAAAAAAAGAAGAAATAGGGGCCGAAAACGAAGGAGAAAAGTTAATGAAAAAAAAAAAGAAAAAAAAGGAAGGAACGCGAAGGAAAAAGCGAAAATAAATCAAAGGTAGAAGATGATAAAGAAGGAAGAGGAAGAAAAGTGAAATAAATAAGACAACATTGATAACCAGCAGTAAAAAGGAAGAAATTGAGAGGAACAAGATCATGAAAAAAAACTAGGAAAATAAATCAAGAAAAAGGCAAGAAAACAAGAATAACAAGAACAAGCCAAAAAAATGGAGAAAAAACGAGAATTACAATAAAGAAAAAGTAAAATAAACTAACAAAAAAAAACAAAAAAAACAAGAAGTAGATGGATTTACCTCCCTCTCCATACCCTCTTCTTTTCTCCCTTCCACTTTCCATTCCCTCCCTCTCTTCCACTCTCCCTCCCTTGCTCCCTCCCACTACCCTTCTCCCCCTATCCTCCCTCCCACCACCCCTGTCACTCTTCTTGTCTCCCTTATTTCTATTTTTCTCCCTTCCACTTTCCATTCCCTCCCTCTCTTCCACTCTCCCTTGCTTCCCTATCCTCCCTCCTTCCTACCACCCCTATCACACTCTTCTTGTCTCCCTCCCTTCTTTCCATCCTTTTTCCCTTCCTCCTGCTGTCCCTCCTTCCCCACCCTTCTCTCCCTCCTGCTGCCCCCTCGTCACCCCCCTCTCTTCCCCCCTTACTCCCACACCCTCCCTTCCCCCCTTCCCTCGCTCCCACCTTTTTCGGGTCTGCCGCGGAAGCCTAACGCCTACCTGATCAGCCTCACCTGCCCAGGAAGACCCACAAGACCCCGCTCATCCCGCAGACCACCTGTTGGGGGGAGGAGGAGGAGGAGGAGGAGGAGAGAAAAAAATAGACGGATAAAAGAAGGAAGCATGAAAAGAAAATGTGTAAATATATGAAGAGAGAGAGAGAGAGAGAGAGAGAGAGAGAGAGAGAGAGAGAGAGAGAGAGAGAGAGAGAGAGACTTCATCCATTTTCTCCTTCCATCACTCTTCCAACACTCTTATTCTCTCTCTCTCTCTCTCACTCTTTTCTCTCACCTCCAATTTGGCATAAAGGACAACAATAACAGTATCAGGAGGAGGAGGAGGAGGAGGAGGAAGAGGAGGAGGAGGAATAGGTAAGACGAGAAGGGAAGGGAGAAACGGAGGTGTGGCAAGAATTTCAAAAGTTAGACAAAAAAGAAAAGAAAGGAGGAAGAAGGGGAAGAGGAGGAGGAGGAAGAGGAAGAGGAAGAGGAGAAGCCTGAATGAAATACGTATACAGTAGAAGAAGCAAGGATGATAAAGAGAGTAATAAAGCAATAAAACAACGAAAATGTAATAGAGGAAAATAATAAAGAAAACTTATGAAATAGAAATAAAGAATGAGAAATAGATTAAAGAATAGAATAGAATAGAATATGAAATAGAAATCAAGAATGAGAAATAGCATAAAGAATAGAATAGAATAGAATATGAAATAGAAATCAAGAATGAGAAATAGAATAGAATAGAATAGAATATGAAATAGAAATAAATAATGAGAAATAGAATAAAGAATAGAATAGAATAGAATATGAAATAGAAATCAAGAATGAGAAATAGCACAAAGAATAGAATAGAATAGAATAATATGAAATAGAAATAAAGAATGAGAAATAGCATAAAGAATAGAATAGAATAGAATAGAATATGAAATAGAAATAAAGAATGAGAAATAGAATAAAAAATAGAATAGAATAGAATATGAAATAGAAATAAAGAATGAGAAATAGAATAAAGAAGAGAATAGAATATAATAGAATATGAAATAGAAATCAAGAATGAGAAATAGCATAAAGAATAGAATAGAATAATATGAAATAGAAATAAAGAATGAGAGTAAAGGAAAAAATAAAAACTAATCCCTTTTCTCTCCCTTACCTCCCTCCCTCCAACCCTCACTACCCTCCCTTCCCTTACAGTTTTCCCATTTATCTCCCTTACCCATTTCCCTCCCTCCCTCCACTTTCCTCTCTCCTCTCCTCCCTTTCCTTCCGGTTCTCTCCTTTATCCTCCTTCCCTCCACTCCCTCTTTCCTCCCCCCTTTTATCTCCCTCTCCTCTATGGTTTCTTCCCTTTACCTATTCTCCCTTTTATGTTCCCGTTCTCCCTTTCCTCCCTCCTCTGGTTACCGTCTCCTCCCTCACTGGCTTCTCTTCCCTCCTTCTCCCTATTCTCCCTTTTCTCTCCCTAAAGTCTTTTTTTTTTGCTCCAGTCCCTTTTCTCCCTTTCTGTGACTCTTTCCTTCTTTTTCCCCTTTTATCTTTTTTCCTATTTTTCCCTGATTTTTCCCTATTCTCTATTTCCTATTTTCCCTATTTTTCCTATTTCCCTATTTTTCTCCCTTCTCTTTTTTCCCTTTTTCTCCTTATTTTCCCTTTTACCCTATTTTTCCCTATATTTTCCCCTATTTTTCTCTTTTTTCCCTTTAATTTTTCCCTTTCCTTTTTTTCCTATTTTTCTCTAGTCCTTGTTTTCTCTCCCTTCTCTTTTTTCCCTCCCTCCTTTCTCTCCTTTCCCTCTCTCTTGTGTCCTATTTTCTTTTCTTTTTTTTTCTTCCTCATCCTTCCTTCCTTGATTCTCTTTCCTCCCTCCTTTTTTTCTTTGTTTTTTTCTCTCCCTCTTCTCTGTTCTTCTCTCTCTCCTCTCTTTACCTACCTACATCTCTTTCTCTTTCTCTCTCTCTGTCACGAATCAAGTTTTCCACTTTCTCTCTCTCTCTCTCTCTCTCTCTCTCTCCTTCCTTCGTTCCTTATTCCTCATTCCTTCTTTTTTTCTCTTCCCTTCTCCGTGTCATTCTTCTTCCCTTTCCTATTCTTCACACGTCATGTTTTCTGCTTCATCTCCTTCCTCCTCCTCCTCTTCCTCCTTCTCCTCCTCCTCCTCCTCCTTCCTTCTCCTTCTTCTTCCTTGTGTTCCGTCTTTTTATATTCTCCTTCTCTCTCTCTTCCTTATCCGTCTGTGAGGTGAAGTTTCCCCGGAAAAGAGAGAGAGAGAGAGAGAGAGAGAGAGAGAGAGAGAGAGAGAGAGAGAGAATATAGCAAAATCATGATAAAGAAGAGGAAGGAAGAGGAAAGAGAAAACAGGTTGGCTTCTGCACTCCCTTTTGAGGAGGAGGAAGAGGTGGAGGAGGAGGAGGAGGAGGAGGAGGTGGCTTTTACGTCCCTAATATGGTGAATGAAGAAGAGGGGGAGGAGGAAAGAGGAGGAGAAGGAGGAGGAGGAGAAGAAGAAGAAGAAGAAGAAGAAAAAGAAGAAGAAGAAGAAGAAGAAGGAAGAGGAGGAGGAGGAGTGATCATTAATGTCATCCACTGTGCCATAATATCTCCATCATTCTCTCCTCCTCCTCCTCCTCCTCCTCCTTCTCTTCCACCACCACCGCCACCACCACCAAAATCCATCGCTACCACTCTCCCTCCTCCTCCTCCTCCTCCTCCTCCTCCTCCAGGTGACACGACAGGTGGTCATCAGGTAAGGCTCCTCTCAACGACTTTTACAGCTCATGGGAGGAAGGGAGGAAAGACGGATGGAGGGAAGGGAGGGAAGAAGGAGGGAGGAAACAGTGGTGGAGGGAACAGAGGAAAGACATGTGGAGGGAAGAGAGGGAGGGAGGAAACACTGGTGGAAGGAGGGAAGGAAAGATGAGTGAATGGAAAGAAGGGAGGAAAGACGGATGGAGGGAAGGGAGAAAGGGTAGAGAAACGGGTGCAAGGAAGGGAAGGGAAAAGAGGGAGGAAACACTGAAAGGGAGTAAGAAGGAAGAGAAGGAGGGAGAAAAAGAAGAAAGAAAAAAAAGAGTAAGAAAAGTAATATTGGTGGAAAAAAAAGGGAAAAGAAGGAGAAAGGGAGAAGGAGGAGGAAGAAAGGAAGGAAGGAAGGAAAGAAGGAAGGAAGGACAGGTAGAAGTTACAGGTATTAAGAGGGAGAGTGAAGGAAAGGTAGAGGGAGGGGGAGAGGGGCGAGGGAGGGAGTCTTCTGAGGGTCGTAAAGTAAAGCTCCCTGACTTAATATCTCCCTTGTGTTGCTGACTTTGTATTGCTCCCTTACCTCCCTCCCTTCCTCCCTCCCTTGCTTACCTTTCATCTTCCCTCCCTTCCCTTCTTTCCCCTTCTCGCCCTTCTTCCTCTATTTCTCTCTCCTACCATTTTTTTTTATTTCCTCCCCCCTCCCCCTTCCCTCCTCCCTTCCTCCCTCCCTTCCATTCTTCATTTGCTTACCTCTCTTTCCTCCCCTCACCCCCTCTCCCCACTTTCCCCTTCCTCTCCCCCCCATCCTCTTTATTTCTCTCTCTCCCTCCCATTTTTTTTTATTTCCTCATCCTTATTCCCTCACTTCTCCTTTCCATTCCTCTTCCCTCCCTTCTTCCTTCCCTCCCTCCTTTCTTCATTTTCTTCCTTCACTCTCCTTTCCAACTTCTCTCTCTTCCTTTTCTTCCATTTCTCTCCTACTTCGCTCCTTTATTTTTTTATTTTTCCTTATTCTTTTTCCCATTTATCTTCCTTTTTATCCTACTTTTTTCTTCTTCGCCTCCTCTTTCTTTTCTTCCATCCCTCTCCTCTCATACTTCTCTCCTT
>NC_066560.1:10649981-10667481 GCF_024679095.1 Eriocheir sinensis
TTCCCTCTTTCCTCCTTCCAATCTTCCTCCCTCCTCTCTTTCCTTCCTACTCTCTTTCCTCCTTCCAATCTTCCTACCTTCTTCCTTTCCTTCCTTCCCTTCCTACCTCCTCTCTTTCCTTCCTTCCCTCTTTCCTCCTTCCCTCCTAGCTGTCCTTCCAATCTTCCTACCTCCTTTCTTTCCTTCATCTTTCCCTCCTTCCTTCCTTCCTTCCTTCCCTCCCTCTAATTGATACATTGCATAAGATCGTCTCGCTTCTCAAGGACAGGAATTAAGTCTGAATACATTTTAATTCTCCTTCGAGATTTCCACTGCCTCGATCCCCTCCTCCTCCTCCTCCTCCTCCTCCTCCTCCTCCTCCTCCTCCTCGGCGCCTCAGAAAGTCTTTCCTCCAAGTATACAAATGACTTCGTTAAGCTGGAGGTCAGTGAATCATCCTCTTCCTCTTCCTCCTCCTCCTCCTCCTCCTTCGCCTCCTCCTCTTCCTCTTCTTCCTCCTCCTTTTCATGTTTTCCTCTGCCTCCTTATACCTTTTCATTTTTTAATCTTTTTTTTTATTCTCTTCCTTCCCTATCTTTTGCTTCTCCTCCTCTTTCTCTTCCTCGTCTTCTTTCTTTATTTCTTCTTTCTCCTCCTCCTTCTATTCCTCTTTTTCCTCTCGTTCCCTTTGCTCCTTTTCCTCCTCTTCCTCCTCTTCGAACTCGTCTTACTCCTCCTCCTCCGCCTCCTTCTCAACAACTCGCCCTTCCTCCTCCTCCTCCTCCTCCTCCTCCCCCTCCTCCTCCTCCTCCTCTTCCTCCTCCTCCTCCTTGTTTACTTCTCAAGGCGGCGGGGTAAACAGAACACTTGTGGCTACAATCTTGGAAAATGACGAGAGTTAGAGAGAGAGAGAGAGAGAGAGAGAGAGAGAGAGAGAGAGAGAGAGAGAGAGAGAGAGAGAGAGAGAGAGAGAGAGAGAGAATGATTCTGTTTGTGAAGTTTGCCGGTTTTTTTATGATTTACCTCAATTACTTACATATTTTATTACTGGTTCGCTTTTTATTTGACTTTTTTTCACTTAGTCCATTCCTGTCTTTTTTTAGGGGAATTAGTAAGAATTATGTTTACTTCTATGGCTCGCAACGGGAGAAGTGGAGGACGTTGGGAAAGGCCTGAAATACCTGCCTTACTACTGTTATTATCATTACGCTCAACATTTTTCATACTTTATTAAACCCTCCGGGAGAGAAAATAAAACTGTCCCTTCTCACTCACCTCGGAAGGACAAAAAAAAAGAGAGCTAACTTTCTTCCCACAAGATTATCTGCCCGCCCTTTCTTGCCCGTCGGTTCCCTAACACGCCCTGGAGGAGGAGGAGGAGGAGGAGGAGGAAACATGGAAACATGGAAACGCAGGCAACAGAAAGCCTATTGGCTCATTACGAGGTTGCCCGCTTTGGTGATTTAATCTGCTCGACAGCCTGGGGCCTGGGGAGCAGATGAAAGCACCTCGACATTGAGGAGCAGATGAAAGCGCCTCGATATTGAGGAGCAGATGAAAGCAACTCAATATTCAGTTTACTCCCGACGCAGCGAAGTGACGGTCGATTCTATATTTGAAGGAGTTGATAGTATTCGCATTTACTACTTCTGAAGGAAGATTGTTCCAGTGACGGATGACTCGGTTTGAAAAGAAACTCCTTCCGATGTCTGTGTTACATCGACTAGACTGAATGGGTAACCGTTATTTCTAGTTCTTAGGTTGGTTTGCAATTCAAAGAAATTGGAGTAATCGACGTTATTGAGTTTTTTTCAGATACTAGAAGACTTGAATCATATCTCCTCGTAGGCGTCTTTTCTCCAATGTAAAGAGATTGAGTCGCTTGAGTCGTTCCTCGTACGGTTGAGCCCTTAAGGTTGGTATCATTTTCGTGGCGCGTCGTTGAATCCTTTCCAGTAAATCAATGTCCTTTCTGTAATTAGGAGACCAGAACTGTACTGCATACTCGAGGTGCGGTCTTACCATGGAATTATACAAGGATAGCATCACGTCTGGCGTTTTACACTCGAAGTTCCTCGCTATGAACCCGAGCATAGTGTTGGCTTTGTTGTATGCTTTTTTACAGTGATTCGCGTGTTTCAGGTCACTGCTGATAGTGACTCCAAGATCCTTTTCCTCCTGCATCGCTTGCAGAGGTCTCCCATTCATGATGTATGTGTGTTTACTATTTCTGGACCCAATGTGCATGACTTTGCATTTGTCAACATTAAAGGACATTTGCCATTTTTCCGACCATTCGATAATGTGATTGAGGTCTTTCTGAATGATTTCGCAGTCGGTCTTTGTGAGGGCCTTTCCCCACCTTAGTGTCATCAGCAAATTTCGATATTGTGGATTTCAGTCCTGATTCGAGGTCGTTGATATATATGATGAAGAGAATGGGTCCCAGCACTGACCCTTGAGGCACTCCACTAGTGACTGGAAGCCAATCGGAAGGCTGTCCGTTGAGTAGTACTCGTTGTTTTCTGTCGGTGAGCCAATCTCTTATCCACGCGATCAGATTGGCTCCAATGCCCGCCGAGTGCAGTTTTTTAAGGAGTCGCTCGTGCGGTACCTTGTCGAAGGCTTTCTGAAAGTCCAGGTATATAACATCACTGGGGATGTGGGCATCCCAGTTCTTATATATACCTTGGAAGAAGTCTAATAAATTCGTTAGGCAGGAGCGCTTGTTTCTGAAGCCATGCTGGGTGTCGGAGATTACATTATTGTCTTCTAGAAACTTAACAAGTTTGTCTCTAATAATCTTTTCGAGTATTTTTCCTGCCACTGATGTCAAACTTATGGGCCTGTAGTTTAATGCAACGCTTTTGTCTCCTTTTTGAAAATTGGTGTTACGTTCGCCATCTTCCAGTCTTCCGGGACCTTTTTCAATTGAACAGACTGGTTGAATATGTTAGTGAGTGGCTGAAGTATTTGTTGTTTAAGCTCTTTTAATAACCGCGGGACAAACCGTCAGGTCCTGTTGACTTGTTCGTGTCGAGTTTATCCAAATACTCTTTCACTTCTTGGTCGCATATTGAGTCAATTTTCAGGGGCGTGATTCCCTCGGCGGGTCAGGGTTCTCGGGCATGGTTTCGATGTTTTCGACTGTGAATACGGATGCGAAGTTACTGTTGAGGATTCTGGCCATCTGTTTACTGTCCTGAGTTGCAGCTCCAGTCTCGTCTGTCAGGGGACCAATATTGGATTTTACTTTCTTTTCGATCTGATGTATGTGAAGAATTTTTTGAGTTTGTCTTGATGTCACGCGCTATTTGTTTTTCGTAGTTGCGTTTACTACTCCGAATAAGGGTGCGACAAGCTCTGAGGCTGTTGTGGTACTGAGTACGGGCTTCGGCCGTGTCATTCTCTTTCATTAGGTTATAATTCCTTTTTTTTAAGTTTACCGCCCTTTTTATTTCTCTGGTCATCCACGGTGGATCTACGGCACCATTTACTCGCCTGGGTTTCGTCGGCACTGTAGCCTTTTCTACTCCCAAAAGCTTATCTTTGAAGTTGTTCCACACGTTGTCGATTGTATTGTCGGTTAGGTGAAGTTGGTCCCAGGTCGCGGAGGAAGCAGCTCACGGGCTAGGTTGAAATTTGCTTTTTTGTAGTCTGGTATCACTGACGGATTGTCTACGAGTTTGTGACTTATGTTGACATTGAAACGGATTAAGTGGTGATCGCAACCGTTAATTTTTTCACCAACTTCACAGTCGCGAATGAGGTCGGGGTCGCTTACTAATACCAGATCCAGCAGATTGTTTTCTCTTGTTGGTTGAGTTACAACTTGAGTGAGGAACGAATCCTCCACCATTTCTATAAGCCTGTTACCCTCTTGATCTCCAGTCAATTGTCCCCAGTCAATGTTAGGGCAATTAAAGTCCCCAATTATTATTGCTTCTTTACTTTGTGTTAAAGAGTGAAGCTCTTCGTACAGGGCAGTGTCATCGGCTGCTTGTTGTTTTGGAGGCCTGTATACGATCGCAAGTGTTAGTTTCTTATTATTCGCAGTTATTTCCACATAGACGGAGTCGTAATTCTCTGCATCCTGTTTGTCTATTTTTATGGCAGGGAGCGTACTTTTTACGTAGCAAATTACTCCTCCTCCTTTCTTGTGCATTCGATTTTTGGAAGCTTTCGTACCCGGAAATGACAGTTCAGATACTAGATGTGCAGAGTTGGCCCAAGTCTCTGTGATGGCTACCACATCTGGTTTCTCAGTTGCAATATACGCCCTAATTTCGTCCTTTTTTAATAGACTGCATTTGTGTACAAAATGGAAATGTGACTACTGGTTTGGCCGCGTTGAGTTGAATGAGTTCGCTTGTCGGAGGCGTCGTTGGTTACAGTTTCTTGCAAGCCGCATCGACGCTACGGTTCGGTTGATCAAGGGTTGCCTTTGCCTTGCCCTCGCCTCCAGTTTTTTGAATAGCTTTTCGAGAAGCTTTCAACTGCATCGTTCAGGAGCCTTCCTAGCCGCGCCGAACCAACCTCGTTCAAGTGGAGTCCGTCCTCCCAAAACAAATCTGGGCGCTGGTTGAAGTGATGCCATGCGTTCGTGAACCCTACGCCTTCATCGTTACATAACTGCTTCAGACTAGTGTTGACGCCGTACGCTTTACTGTTGTTGTATCCGGCGAACGTATTGACTCTCGGTAGAATTCCAGAGACGATGATGTGAGGGGACTTGGTCTTGTATTTCCGAATGACTTGACGGTATTTTGCTAACAGGTCCTGAATTTGAGTTGACTGAAGGTCGTTGGTTCCCGCATGGATCAGATACACTGTGTCGTCCTTCGCATTTACTGAAACTGCATCGACAGCTGATTCAATATCGTCCAGTTTGGCTCCGGGGATACAGAAACGCTGCCGTGTCAACGTATTCCGACCACAAAACTCCGTAAGTTGGCCTCTCACCACACTGTCTCCAACTAAATTGACTCTAGTAGTTAGTTTGCCCATACCAGGAAACAGCGTCTGGTTCGTACAAGTGACAAGAGGAGGAAGAAGAGACAAGACAAATGAAGGGAGGAAGGAAGGAAAGAAGGAAGGAACTACGAAGGAGAAGAGGATAAAAAGCAAAAGAATGAAGATTAAGATGGATAAGATAAAGGAGGAGGAGGAAAAAATAATATAGGCGAAGAAAAACAAAGAAAAAGAGGGAGATGAGAAAGAGGAAAAGAAAACGATGATGAAGAACCGGAGGAAAAGGAGGAAAATAAGAAAAGGAGGAAGAGAAAGAGGAAAAGGAAAATACGAAGAAGAGCTAGCGGAGGAGAAATGAAAGAAAAGGAAAGGAGAAGAGGAGATGAACAGGTGGAAGAGGAGGAGGAAGAGGAAGAGGAGGAGGAGGAGGAGCGTCGTCAGGGAGCACCACGAACTGTTGACTTTTTGACGCAGCGCACAACGCGTTTCTTTTGTTTCCGTTCTGCACGAGTCGTTCACTTCGCTGTATGCCTCATTTTCCTCCTCCTTTACCTTATTCCTCCCTCCTCCTCCTCCTCCTCCTCCTCCTCCTCCTCCTCCTATGCCTCTTGTCTTCATCTCCTCTTCCTTTTCCAGCTTTTCTTATTTTCCTCGTTTTCCTCTTCTTCTTTCCTTTTCTTTTATTCCTCCTCCGCTAGCTCTTCTTTATCCTCTTCCTCCTCCTCCTCCTCCTCCTATGCCTCTTGTCTTCATCTCCTCTTCCTTTTCCAGCTTTTCTTATTTTCCTCGTTTTCTTCTTTTTCTTCCTTTTCTTTTATTCCTCCTCCGCTAGCTCTTCTTTATCCTCTTCCTCCTCCTCCTCCTCCTCCTCCTCCTATGCCTCTTGTCTTCATCTCCTCTTCCTTTTCCAGCTTTTCTTATTTTCCTCGTTTTCCTCTTCTTCTTTCCTTTTCTTTTATTCCTCCTCCGCAAGCTCTTCTTTATCCTCCTCCTCCTCCTCTTCTTCCTCCTCCTCCACGGTTTGTCTTTATTTTATATTCCATTTTTTAATTTATTATTTTAATCTCTCTGTTCGTCCTTTCCTCTTTTTTTTCTCTACTTCCTGTCTTTCTTACCTCTCTCTCCTTCCTTTCATCGTTCTTCTCTCCTGTTCCCTTCTTTCTCTACTTCCTCTCTTCACTCTCCTTTCATTTCTTGTGCCTTCCTCTTTTCCCCCTTCCTTTCCTTTCCTTTCTTACTGTTTTCCTCCTTTTCTTTCGTCTTTCCTTCCTTTTCGCCTTTTCTTCTTTTTCCCTTCTCTCATCCGTGGCTTCCTTCACGCATTCCTTTCCATACCCTCTTCTTTTCCTTCCTTCCTTTCTTCCTTCTCCCCATCCCCTTCATCCCTGGTTTCCCTCCCTTCTTCATTTCTCCCCTCCTTCCTTCATTACCTCCATCCTCTTTTTCTTCATTTCTTCTGGTTTTATCTTTTTTCTCTTTCTCTTCTCTCTTTCATTTCTTTCACCCTCTTCTCCTCTTTTTCATCTCATTCTCTTCCGTTTCCCTTAAACATTCTCTCTCTCCCATCTCCCTTTCGTACCAAGACATCCGTTCTGCTACTTCTGCTTCTCCTCTTCCTTTAAATACAACTTCCTTCTCCTCCTTTCTCCCTTCTCTTCCTCCTCCTCCTCGTCCTCTCCATTCTTTAATCCCTTCTACTTCGTCTCACTCCCCTCCTTCTATCCTCCCCATCTCCCCATCCTGTACTCTCTTCTACCTCCTCGTCCTACCCGTCCCCTCTTTTTCTCCTTCTCCCTTCCTCTCTCTCCCCTCCCTCTTCCTCTTCTTCTTCCTCTCCTTCCCATAAAAAAGCACTGAGGTATAAAAACTCCAACCAATCAAATTAAACCCATTCAGTTTGTCCTGAAAAGAAAACGAAGAAAACGGGAAGAGTATTGCCAACCCCCCTTTCCCTCTTCCTCCCCCCTTCCTTCCTTGCCCCCCCCCCCCCTCCAGCCTCCCAAAATGTGTCCCCCCTGACCCTCGGTAACCCAAGTTGACCTGTCGTTTCCTTTATTGATTTGATCCTTTTTTATTCCTGTTTTCCTGTTTTTTTCTTTTTTTTAAGATTCCTCAGCGATTTTTGTGGATTCGTCCTGTCACCTTATTTGTTTGACTGGTGTGTGTGTGTGTGTGTGTGTGTGTGTGTGTGTGTGTTATGTTTTGTTTGTTTGTTTACTTTATTTCATGTATATTTATTTCTTTGTTTGCTTTTCTTTGTGTTTGTCCGCCTCTATATTTGCCTGTTTTATATTGTCTGCTTATCTGTTTGTCTGTATATATATTTTTGTGTGTGTCTGTTTACCTCTCTTCCCTTGTCTGTCTTTATTTCTATGTCTGTGTGTTTGTCTGATTCTGTGTCTTTTTCTAATATATGTTTGTCCGTCTGTTCATAAATATATGTCTGTCTGTTTGTCTGTCAGTAAAAATATATATGATGGAACTTTCTTCGTGTTCATATTTTGCTTTGTACTGAAAAAATATTAAAAAAATGTGGCGTCTTTCTCTCAAACTTTTCTATATATTTCATTTTTTTCTCCTTCCTACGTGTTTGTTTCATGTCTTGATTTTACGGCCAAACATGTTCCCAGACTTTTTTCTTTTCTTTTTTTTCTTTTTCTCGTGGAAGTTAATTATTTTTTTCTCGTTGTGCTAACTATCATTTTTTTTGTTTTGTTTTGTTTTGTTTTTGTTTTTGTTTTCTTGTTGTTTTAGTCAAGAGCAAAGGTTGAGACGTGATTGATCCGTGTGAGGAAGAGACCGTGAATGAGGAGGAGGAGGAGGAGGAGGAGGAGGAGGTAGTGGTGGTGGTGGTCTTTCCTCCAACCACCTGTCTCTTTCCTTACTGTTGGGGATGATATTTTTCTCTCTCTCCTCCTCCTCTTCTTCCTCCTCCTCCTCCTCTTCTTCTTCCTCCTCTTCCTCCTCTTGCTCTTTCTCATATCCCTTCTTCCCTTGTTCTCCTTCATCCTAATATTGTTTTCCTTTCCTTCAATATATTGTTTACCCTCCTCCTCCTCCTCCTCCTCCTCCTCCTCCTCCTCCTTCTCCTCCTCCTCCTCCTCTGTTTTCTTTTTGTTTTCGTTCTTTTGTTTTTTGTCTTTAATATATTTTTTTTCGTGTTTTCCTCTCTCGACTTCCTCCTCCAAGAGAGTATATTTCTCCTGCCCATATTATTTTTCCTCCTCCTCCTCCTCCTCCTCCTCCTCCTCCTCCTCCTCCTCCTCCTCCTCCTCCATGATATCTTACTCCTTTCCATCTTTGTTTCTCTTTTCCCTTTAAAATTTTACCCCATCCCCCTTAAGACCATCATTTTTTTTTTGTCATTTATTATTTTTTACCTGTCTCTTCACACCTGTAATTACACCTGTCTGCACTCTCTCTCTCTCTCTCTCTCTCTCTCTCTCTCTCTCTCTCTCTCTCTCTCTTCTCTCTCTCTCTCTCTCTCTTAATAAAGGAGATAGAGAAAGGAAAGAGAGAGAGAGAGAGAGAGAGAGAGAGAGAGAGAGAGAGAGAGAGAGAGAGAGAGAGAGAGAGAGAGAGAGAGAGAGAGAGAGAGAGAGAGAGAGAGAACCTGCAAATCTCCCCATTTCCTTCACGGACATAAATCTGAATTATATTTTTATCCTTCTTATCATTTTCAACATTTATCATCACCTCGCCTTCCCCTTTTTCTGTGTGTGTGTGTGTGTGAGAGAGAGAGAGAGAGAGAGAGAGAGAGAGAGAGAGAGAGAGAGAGAGAGAGAGAGAGAGAGAGAGAGAGAGAGAGAGAGAGAGAGAGAGAGAGAGAGAGAGAGAGAGAGAGAGAGAGAGAGGAAGAATGAAGGAGAGAGGTAAGAGGGAGGGAAAAAATGGCAACTAGAGTTAAGTAAGAGAATGAGAGAGAGAGAGAGAGAGAGAGAGAGAGAGAGAGAGAGAGAGAGAGAGAGAGAGAGAGAGACTGCCTTCGTTTCTTAATCTAAGTTTCACACGAGAATATTTCCCTTTAAAACCTAACTCGTCATGACAATATTACAAGGCAATTTAAACTTCAAATTCCCTGTGTCAACTAGAAAGCTCATATTATTTCGTTTTTTTATTGATTTATCTTAATTTTTACTGTTTTATTTTTTCCATCTCTTTCATCCTCCTTTTTTTTTTTATGCAGTCATCTTCATCGAGGTTCTCCTAAAATAGCAACAGGCACATGAACGTCAAACCAGATGCATTTTTTTACTTCGTTTTTTCATTAATTTGTCTTATTTTTACTGTTTTATTCTTTTCCTATCTCTTTTACCCTCCATTCTTTTTTTTTTTTAAGCAATCACCTTCATCGAGGTTCTCCTAAAATAGCAACAGGCACATGGACTTCAAACCAGCTGCATTTTTTTTAACTTCCTTTTTTCATTAATTTGTCTTATTTTTACTGTTTTATTTTTTCCATCTCTTTCATCCTCCTTTTTTTTCAAGCAATCATCTTCATCGAGGTTCTCCTAAAATAGCAACAGACACGTGGACTTCAAACCAGCTGCATTTTTTTTTACTTTCTTTTTTACTACTTTTATTATGTTGTTTTTGTCTATATCCGTGCCCATAACCCCGGGGGGCTGGCTCGGGGGCGGCCCGTTACAGGTGCAGAAGACTTATTTATTTCCCTGCCCGCGTCCAGAGCATTAAAAAGACAACTGGATGGAGAAATATGTGCATGTTTTATTATTCTTGGGTTTACAAGCATAATAATTCATTCTAAATATGCCCTCATTTCTCGCCTTTTCTAACTTACACGCATTCATAACCCAAACTTATTTCCTCCCTCGCAGAGATAGAGAGTCCCAGTTTTGTGTATACCTTTCAACATTACAATGATCTACGTTATGTACTAATATACCCTCATCTCTCGCCTTCCCTAACCTTTACACATATTCATAACCCAAACTTATTTCCTCCTTTGCAGAGATAAAGAGTCCAATTTTTGCATCTGTTAGCTTTCAATATTACAATTATTTACGTTATGTACTAATATACTCTCATTTCTCTCCTTCCTTAACCTTCACACACATTCATAACCCAACCTTATATTCCTCCCTTGCAGAGATAGAGAGTCCCGGTTTTGCATCTGTTACCTTTTAACATTATAATAATTTACGTTATGTACTAATCTACCTTTATTTCTCTCCATCCATAACATTCACACATTCATAACCCAAACTTATTCTTCCCTCACAGAGACAGAGAATCCTGGTTTTGCGTCTGTTATCTGTCAACATTACAATAATTTATACTGTGTACTAATTACATTTCCTTTCTCTCGACAGGTAAGAGGCGAGACCTGTCACCTGTGTCACTAGAGGAAGGAGTCAGTGGCGAGAATGGTTCAAGGTTTGGAGTGTGTGTGTGTGTGTGTGTGTGGGTGTGTGGGTGGGTGGGTTGTAGCATTAGTGGTAGTAGTAGTAGTAGTAGTAGTAGTAGTAGCAGTAGTAGTAATAGTAAAATAATAATAATAATAATAATAATAATAATAATAATAACAATAAACGAAGGAAAATAAGCAGAGGAAACAGGCTAACAACACAGTATAATAACGTGGACGCAATTCTTACCTCACATTATTACAAACAGGAAAGCAAAAAAAAAACACCAATTATATCTCTCATTCTGTGGTGTTTATATCATAGTTCAGCTGCGGGGAGGCTTAGTACCACCACCACCACCACCACCTCTATCACTACCACTACCTCTTCTCCTGCGCTGCTGTGGGTGGTGTGCGCGGCGCCTCTAACTCTTCTTCCACGACATTAAGTTCCCGAGTTTGAGCGGCTGCGAGATGAATTGTTATGTGCAAGAGGACTTGTCTTCTGCGGCGAGTGCGTGCGTGATGGGTGTGCCGCAGGGAGGAAGGGAGAGTAAGGGAAGGAGAGGGAGAGAATGGAAGAGTGAGGGAGGGATAGTGTGAGTGGAAGAGGGAGAGGGAGTAGGTTATAAGGGGGAAGGAGAGAGGGAGAGGGAGAGAGTGGATAAGAGAAAGGAGGAAGAAGGGGAGAGGGAGGGAAAAAGATGACGTCTGGGGTTAGGTAAGTGAATAAAGAGGAAGAGACGAAGAGTGAAAGAAAGTGAAGGGAAGGAGAGAGGGAAAGATGGATGGAGGGAAGGAAGGAGAAGGAGTGGGTAAGAGAAAGGAGGAAGAAGGGGAGAGGGAGGGAAAATAGATGGTGGATGGAAGAGGGAAGATGAAGGGTGGGAGGGAAGATGAGGGAGAGAAAGTGAAAAGAAGGAGAGAAGAAGAGATGGATGCTGGGAAAGATGCTGAGGGAGAGAGAGAGAGAGAGAGAGAGAGAGAGAGAGAGAGAGAGAGAGAGAGAGAGAGAGAGAGAGAGAGAGAGAGAGAGAGAGAGAGAGAGAGAGAGAGAGAGAGAGAGAGAGAGAGAGAGAGAGAGAGGTGAAGGTTCAAGGATGACAGGAAACACAAGAACACCAAATCTTAGCCTGTGATGTTTTTTTTCTCCTCCTCTTCAATTATTTCATTTATTCAAATCATCTTCCTCCTCCTCCTCCTCCTCCTCCTCCTCTCCTCCTCCTCGTCCTGGTAGGCATAAACAAGGCAGCTCCTGTGAACCTAACCCCACCTAACATCACCGTCCATGAACTTATCCAATCTTTTTAATGTATCTATCGTATTAGCACTCACTTCATGACTGCCCAGCCTGTTCCACTCATCCACCATTCTCTTGATTAACTAATTCTTGCCTATGTCCTTGTTGAATCTGAATTTATCTGATTAAAACCCATTACTACGTGTTCAACCCTTCTTTGTTACCTTCCTTCAGAACCTTATAAATATTACCCTTATCAAAATCTCTTCATCCATTTATAAACCTCGATCAAGTCTCCTCGCACCCTTCATCATCCTCATCATCATCATCATCGTCTTTGTATTACTAGTATTATTTTATTCCCTTCTTCCTCCCTTCCTTCTTTTTTTCGTCCTTCCCTTTCGCGCCGAACATGGGAGGAGTGGAATATGTGATAACTCTCTTGCTGTTCCTTCCCTTTCTTTATTTCCTTCCTTCTTTCCCTTCTGCTGCTCTTCCTCTCTTTATCCCTTTCTTCATCTCTGGTTCTGTTTTCCTTCCTCTTGATTCACTTTTCCCTTTTCTTCCCCTCCGTGTGTTTTCCTCTTTATTTCCTTCTTTTTGCACTTTTCCATTCTTCTTCAGTATTTTCCTTCTTCTTCCATTTTCCTTTCCTCTCTTTCATTTTTTCCTTAATGTATGTATGCCTCTTTTCTTTCCTTGTTTTTGCACTTTCCTATTTTTCTTCAGTATTTTCCTTCTTCTTCCATTTTTCTTTCCTCTCTTTCACCTTTTTTCCATCTATCTCTTTTTCCTTTTCTTTCCCTACGTCCGTGTGTTTGACTCTTTTCTCCCTGTTTTTGCACTTTTCCATTCCTCTTCAGTATTTAACTTCTTCCATTTTTCTTTCCATCTGTCTATTTCTCCTCCCTCTCTCCCCTCGCCAACGGCCACACCACCTCTTCCCGTCCGATCAGCGAAGTTAACTTAAGCAACGTTGGGTCTGGTTAGTACTTGGATGGGTGGCTGCCTGAAAACACCAGATGCTGTTGACGTCACTTTTTTTCTTGGACTGAAGGTGCTGTGAAGTGTGGGGGAGCTGTTTCCGGCTTCTTCCCTGTTACTGCTAAACCATTTCAAATAGTCCGTTTGGGCGCTCGATTCCACGGGTCCATTCCTCCCCTCTGCTCTGCCACACAGCCCCAACACCTAATTTTCCCTCTCATATGTTACCTATAGCTAACATATGAGAGGCAGGGATAGGTGTTGGGACTGTGTGGCAGAGCAGAGGGGAGGAAAGGACCCGCGGGATCGAACGCCCAAACGGACTATTTGAAATGGTTTGACTATAGTTCAGGAGTGAGGCAGGGGTGCGTTCTTGCTCCAGCGCTGTTCAACACTTGCATGGACTGAGTATTAGGCAAAGTTATTGGTTAAAGTCGTAGCGGAGTATCTGTTGGCGGCATCAAAGTCACTGATCTTGTTTTTACCGACGATAACGTACCTCTCGGGGAATCGCTGGAGGCTCTGGTGATGGCTCTCGAAGTGCTGCATGAGGAGGCGAAGACTCTGGAATTGAAGGTCTCTTGGGCCAAAATCAAGGTCGTCATTTGGAGACTTGCTTGATGGGTCGACACGGTTCAGTCTGTTCATGCATGTGGTGAGAATGTCGAGGTCAAAAATCAAAACCAAAAGAGAGAGAGAGAGAAAGAGAGAGAGAGCTCCTTCACTTTCACCCTTTTCTTCCAATGCTTTCATCTCCCCTCCGCCTCCACCTCCAGGTAAAGCAGAGGAAGGAGGAGAGCGTGTCACCTGTAATTAGAAGCCGGCAGGTGTCAGGCGGGTCAAGGCTGGGGACTTCTCTCATGCCTGGCGGAGCTGTTTTGTGAGTCTCCATCCTGTTGTTGATCAGGGGGAGGCGGGGAGGCGGAGGAGGGAGGATGCTGGTGGAAGGAGAAGAGAGAGGGATCATGGCTTAGATGATACTGGAAGGGGATGAGACTGGATGGGCTGAGACTGGTGAAGGAGGCGAAGAAGAAGGGGTGAGTGGAACTGGGAGGGGAAGGAGGATGCTGGCGGAAGGAGAAGAGAGAGGGATGAGAGCTTCGGTTGTAGTGGAAGAGGATGAGATTGGATGAGCTGAGACTGGTGAAGAAGGCGAAGGAGAAGGGGTCAGTGTAGCTGGCGCATGAAGAGGAAGAAGGGGAGAGGGGGAAAATGAAGCTGGGAGGCAAAGAGGGAGGATGCTGGTGGAAGGAGAGGAGAGAGAAGGATGAGGGCTTAGGTGATACTGGAAGGGGATGAGATTGGATGAGCTGAGACTGGTGAAGGAGGCGAAGAAGGAGTGAGTGTAGCTTGAGGAGAGAAAGGCATATAGGAAAAGGAAGAAGTTAGATTTGTCAAGTAGATTTATGCAAGGAAAAACGTCACTATAGAAGGAAAATGAGATATAGGAAAGAGAGGAAACGGAGATATAAGATTGAGAGGAACTAAACATGACGAGTATTAAAAGAGTCTGACAAACCAACCGAACGAGCAGGAGAGGAACAGAAACCAAAAAAAAAAAAGGAAAAACGAAAAAAACATCACATAGGAAAGAGAGGAAAAGGAGATATAAGATTGAGAGAGTACCAGAAAGCAAAAAAAAAAAAGGAAAAAGAAAAAAAACATCACATAGGAAAGAGAGGAAAAGGAGATATAAGATTGAGAGAGGACCAGAAAGCAAAAAAAAAAGGAAAAAAACATCACAGACCTCACTTTTTTTTTTCTTTTTCCTCCTTCAGTCGACTTTCTTGCTTATTACTCGTGTTTTATTTCCATTACTGTTAGCCGCAAAGTTTTCCTCCTCCTCCTCCTCCTCCTCCTCCTCCAAACTTTCTCTCCTCTCTCCAATTACCTGTGAAGGGGAGGAGTCGGCCACCAGTGAGTTCTTCCTCCCTGGTCTCCGCCTCATTATGAAAAGTTTGTCCTGAAGGTGAAGAGGCTTAGAGGAGGAGGAGGAGGAGGAGGAGTTTTAAGTAGAAGCGGAGGAACAACATGAACGAGAAGAACAAGAGGAAGAACAAGAACAAGAAGTGGAGGATAAGGAGGAGGTGAAAGAAGAAGATAAAGAAGAAGAAGAAAGAAGGAGCAGAATAAGAAGAGAGAATACATAACAAGAAGAAAAGGAAGATGAAGAAGAAGAAAAGATGAAGTAGAA
The DNA here is from genome assembly GCF_024679095.1 of Eriocheir sinensis. Classification (NCBI taxonomy): domain Eukaryota; kingdom Metazoa; phylum Arthropoda; class Malacostraca; order Decapoda; family Varunidae; genus Eriocheir; species Eriocheir sinensis. The sequence goes on from NC_066560.1 coordinate 10,664,718, forward strand.
TGAAAAATAAAAATGATGGAGAAAGGAAGAGAAAAAGAAGAAGAAAAGTTAAAGTAGAATGAAAATAAGGGCGATGGAAAAGAAAATAGGAAGGACACACACATGCAAGCTAAAAAAGAAAAACGAGGAAAGAGGAAAATGAGAGGAAAAAAAGAGGAACATAATAATAAAAAGTACTATTAGTGGTTTTGTGTCCGAAGAATGAAAGAGGCGGATGAAAGAGAGCACTTCTTTGTCTCATCACGTCCTGGCCACAGAGAGAGAGAGAGAGAGAGAGAGAGAGAGAGAGAGAGAGAGAGAGAGAGAGAGAGAGAGAGAGAGCAGAACACTAAAACAGCACCAAAATGTATATATCAAAAAGGGAAATTGTATTGAAGTTATCACACCTACACGACAAGGCATCAGAAGAACGTGTTTACTCCCAACTTTGATTTATTAGTGGAAACAGAAGTAGTAGTAGTAGTAGTAGTAGTAGTAGTGGAAGCAGTGGTAGTAGTAGTAGTTGTAGTAGAGGTGGAAATAGTAGTAGTTGTAGTTGAGAGTTATAGTAGTAGTAGTAGTAGTTGCAATATCTGTAGATGTTATGATAGCTGTTGTTGTTGTTGTTGTTGTTGTTGTTGTGATGATGCTAAGAGTAATAAAGGTAAATATATAGAAAGAAGATTAATAGTGATAATAACAATAATAATAATAATAATAATAATAATAATAATAATAATAATAATAGTAAAGAAGCCTTCCCGTCAGCGGTACTCTTCCTCCCCGACCGGAATTGTTTTGTCGTTGTTAAATTCCTCCCTTCACGGCCCACTCGCTTGTTTTCTTCCCGGCCGATTCAAGAAGGAGAGGAGGAGGAGGAGGAGGAAGAGGCTCGCTATAACCTTTAACCTTCCTCCTCCTCTTTTTGTATCGGGAAAGAAAACGGAGGACCATCGAACAACAACAACAACAAAGAGGAAGAAGAAAAAGAAATAGGAAACAAAAAAGACTTACAAGAAATGAAGAACAATAAAAAAGAAAGAAAAATAGCATTGAAACGTCACACACACACACACACACACACACACACACACACACACACACACACACACACACACACACACACACACACACACACACACACACACACACACACACACACACACACACACACACACACACACACACACACACAAAAAAAAAAAAAAAAAAAAATAAACATAATAAACAAACTAATCTAAAGGTTTCAGACATGAAAAAATAGATGGAATTTTTTTTTTTTTTTTTTTTTTTCAACAAAGGAGACAGCTCAAGGGCACAAAAAAAGGAAACTAATAAAAAAAATAGGATAGATAGATAGATAAACAGATACAGAGAGAGAGAGAGAGAGAGAGAGAGAGAGAGAGAGAGAGAGAGAGAGAGAGAGAGAGAGAGAGAGCAACAGACAGACAAACAGACAGACAGACAGCGGCGGTAATCACGTTTAGCTGCACAATGAAAGGACAGGCGATCCAATATAAGAGATAAAGGAAGGCTTCGCAGGAACGACCCGGAGGAGGAGGAGGAGGAAGAGGAGGAGGAGGAGAAGAAGAGAAGAGAAGAGAAGAGAAGAAGGGAGGTTTTAGCCGTACAAAGGTGGGTAAGGAAGGAGGAGGTGGAGGAGATGGAGAAGGAATATTAGGGGTAGGAGAAGGAAGGAGGTGAAAGATGGAGGAGGAAGGATTAGGATAAGTAGAGGAGGGAGGAAAGTGGGTATAAGAAAGGATAAGAGGTGGGAGTTTAGTCTTATAAAGGTGGATAAGGATAGAGAAGGATGGAGGATGTGGAGTAGGAATATTAAAGAAAGGAGAAAGAAGGGGGTGATAGGTGGAGGAGGAAGGAAATGGGTCATGAGTAAGGATTGGGATAAGTGGAAGAGGGACAGGAGAAGGAGGTGGAGTATTGTACAGGATAGGAAAAAGCAATGAAGCGGATGTGAGCATGGAAAGGAGATATAGAAGGACGGAAGTGGAGTAGAAAATAGTAATAGGAATGAAGTACGAGGATAGAAGGGTGAGAGGGAAACAAAAGTGGAATGAAGAGGAAGAGTTGAAGAGGGGAAGGAGGAGGCGGTGAGGCAAGAAAACGAAGAGGAAAGGGTTAAGGTCAGGAGGAGGAGGATAGAGGAAGGAGTGGGATGAATTAGGAGGGAGGGGGAGTGTTGGAGAAGAAAGGGGTTGAGAGGGGGAAGGGGTTGGGGAAAGGAGAGGGGAAGGGATGGTGAGAGAAGGGGGGAGTTTGGGAAGAAGGAAGGGGAGTGGGGATGGAAGGGTGAGGAGTTTGGAAAGGAGGGGAGGAAGGGGTTGGGGAAAGAAGAGGGAAGGGATGGTGAGAGAAGGGGGGAGTTCGGGAAGAAGGAAGGGGTGTGGGGATGGAAGGGGGAGGAAGGGGTTGGGGAAAGGAGAGGGGAAGGGATGGTGAGAGAAGGGGGGAGTTTGGGAAGAAGGAAGGGGAGTGGGGATGGAAGGGTGAGGAGTTTGGAAAGGAGAAGAGGAGAGGAAGGGGTTGGGGAAAGGATGGTGAGAGAAGGGGGGAGTTGGGAAGGAAGGAGGAGGTTGGGGATAGAAGGGGAGGCTGGGTGGGTGAGGGGGGCGATCCTTGTCATCTGTCTGTGTGGTGAAAGAAGAGTTTTGTGTCGAGCAGAAGCGGGATTTGAAGTGAGGGAACCTTTGATGGGGTAATGCGTCTTGAAGCAATGCAGGAGGAGGAGGAGGAGGAGGAGGAGGACATAAATGGAAACGGTTCA
>NC_066560.1:10669981-10672481 GCF_024679095.1 Eriocheir sinensis
TTTTTGACCCCCGGAAAAAACGTGTGATTGGAACTGGATTGCCCGAACGTTTGCACAGAATTTGTATATGTCCAGGTTTTTCGGTATGGTTGTGTGAGTATGAGAGAGAGAGAGAGAGAGAGAGAGAGAGAGAGAGAGAGAGAGAGAGAGAGAGAGAGAGAGAGAGAGAGGTACTACTGTTCCACACACAGACATACAGACAGACATTCACAGCTATAAGGACAAACAGAGAGAGGAGGAGAAGGAGGAAGAAGAAGAAGAAGAGGAGGAGGAGGAGGTTGATGAGAGAGAGAAAATAAGATGATAAAAGATGAAAGTATGAAAAAGAAAAGGCAAAAATGAGAGAGAGAGAGAGAGAGAGAGAGAGAGAGAGAGAGAGAGAGAGAGAGAGAGAGAGAGAGAGAGAGAGAGAGAGAGAGAGAGAGAGAGAGCATGCGTTTCGATATGTTTGCCCACTCAGCCAATCAATCAGTCAACCGTAACATCAGTCAGTTAACCAGTCACTCCATACATCACCCTTTCACTGCACCCGTCAGCAAGCCAGTCATTCATCCAGTCAGTCAGCCAATCAATCTGTCTGCATATCAATCACCCAATCAGTCTGTCAGTTAGTTACTTTCTCTCTATCTCTCCATCTCTGTCTATCTCCATCCATCTATCTCTATCTCTCACTCTTTGTCTCAGCTATCTATTAATCTATCCGTCTATATATCTATCCTTTTAATCAGTAATTTTATCAGCCACTCCTCGATATAGATTCCTTCCTTCTCTCCCTCTTCCTCTCTCCCTCTTTCCCTACCTCCTTCCTTCTTTCCTTCTCTCACTCCCTTTCTCCCTCTTTCCTTCTTTCCTTCGCCCCCTCCCTATCTCCCTGTTTCCCTCCTTCCTTCTTTCCCTTCCTCTCTCTCTCTTTCCCTTCCCTCCTTCCTTCTTTCCCTCCCTCCCTCCTTTACCGGTTATGCAGGTAAAGCAAAACTCAGGTGTGATTAAATTAGACTGCCCTGCCCTTGAGAGAGAGAGAGAGAGAGAGAGAGAGAGAGAGAGAGAGAGAGAGAGAGAGAGAGAGAGAGAGAGAGAGAGAGAGAGAGAGAGAGAGAGAGAGAGAGAGAGAGAGAGAGAGAGAGAGAGAGAGAGAGAGAGAGAGCAAAAATTAAATAATAGACGAAAGATATAAGAAAGAAGTAAAGTAAAATAAAAAAAGACAAAAAATAAATTAAAAGGAAAGTACAATAAAGAAAAGGGCGTGAGAGAGAGAGAGAGAGAGAGAGAGAGAGAGAGAGAGAGAGAGAGAGAGAGAGAGAGAGAGAGAGAGAGAGAGAGAGAGAGAGAGAGAGAGTGGGCTATTTTGTATATTTAGATGAGAAGCACATGCTCTAAGATACATCAACACACACACACACACACACACACACACACACACACACACACACACACACACACACACACACACAAACTTACTATATTCTTTTTTTTTTCAGCCTCGTTACATTTTCCCATTTTTTTCAATTTAATGGAAGCGCCACATTTTCTTAGGCCTATATATCATCCGTCTCTCTCTCTCTCTCTTCCTTCCTTGTTAACCGTATCTGATCTTTCCGTGTCATTTATCACATTTTTTCGTCTATTTTCTTTCATATTTTCGTTCATGAGGTTTTTCATTATTATTTTTATTATTATTATTATTATTATTATTATTATTATTATGGATGGTTATGGTGATGTTCCTGTTGCTATGTGGTGGTGGTTGTGGTGGTGGTGGTGTGGTTATGGTTGTAGTGGTGGTGGTAGTGGTTGTTGCGGTGGTGATGTGGTTATGGTGGTAGTGGTGGTGGTGGTGGTGGTGGTGGTAGGTTAGTATCTCTAGACCTCTTTTTCTCCCTCTTTTTTTTTCCTTTAAATTCCTCCGTGTTATTTGATACCACCCCTCCCGTTTTTTGTGCGTGGCGTTTTTTGTCGGGTTCAGAGGTGTGCTGGAGGCCGTGATGAGACCACCTTTTTTTGTGTCTGTGGCTTTTTATTGGACTTTAAAAGATGTCCCGAGACTGTACAATTTTGGGGGTTTTTTATATTTACTTTTTAATTTCATATTTATATTTATATTTTTTTTATATTATAGTTACGATAGTTATCTATTGTAACTGTTTGGGGTTTTGTTAGGTTAGGTTAGGTTTAGGGTATCTTCAAACACACGATAGCCAGCAACTTATGGTATAAATTAACAATTTATACCATATATACACTTTGTTGTATAAAAAGTCGTATTAATAAGGAAACATATATGAATTTTCTGAGTCAAGACCTATAGTAACTGCTTGGGGTTTGTTAGGTTAGGTAAGGTTAAATTTAGGGCATCTTGAATCATGATAGCTAGCACCTTATGGTATAAATCAACAAAGAATGACCTTACTCTGTTGTATAGAAAGTCTCATTAGTAAGGAAGCATATATGAATTTTCTGAGTCAAGACCTATAGTAACTTTTTTTTTCATTATTGTTTCCTT
>NC_066560.1:10677481-10687481 GCF_024679095.1 Eriocheir sinensis
CGATCAGTTTTCCGGAGGCGACGTTTCAAGAGAGAACATGTTAAGGGTAGAAAGTCTTTCTTCTTTCGTAGGATTTGTTGCGCAAGGAAGGGATCATTTCGTTGCCCGACGCTGAACACCTTCTAATTTAGCAATATCCTGTGCATGGTGGGGGGACCAAAACTGTACCGCATATTCCAAGTGGGGTCTAACTAAACTGTTGTAGAGCGGGAGTATTACATCTTTATTCTTGAATACAAAGTTTCTTTTAATGAAGCCCAACATTCTGTTCGCTTTATTTGCTGCATCGATGCATTGCTGTGAGAATTTGAGGTTTGACGCGATTTTGACCCCCAAGTCTTTGACGCATTGAACGCTTTTGAGTTTAACGCCGCGCATTTCGTATTCGAACTTCTTATTCCTCGTTCCAACTTGACGGACCTGCACTTGTCTACGTTAAAGGGGATCTCCATCTATCCGACCAGTATAGATATATATATATATATATATATATATATATATATATATATATATATATATATATATATATATATATATATATATATATATATATATGCAATGGTACAGCGGGAAGGGGAAAGGGGAAAGCTCCAAGTGAAGTGACGATAAGCATCCTTGTACCGGACCCCTGAACCTCGCATCCTCCTTAAAACACACACACACACACGCACACACACACACACACACACACACACACACATACACACACACACACACACACACACACACACAAACACACACACACACACACACACAAACCATATCACAATCCTCGCCGTCGTGTGTGTGTGTGTGTGTGTGTGTGTGTGTCTTCGTTCTCCCTGTTCTACAAAAACGGATCCTACGGCGGAGGAAGACCCGAGAGGATTTTTCTCCCTGCCCGTCGGCGTTCCGGAGGCCATTCTGTTTTCAATCCCTGAGCTGACGAAAGCTGTTTTCTGCCACGAAACCGTAATTATTTTTAATATCATCTCACAAGCAACAACTATGAAGTTCTTCCTTGCTTGGACGCTCGTCATCATCCTGGGGATGATGGCCGGTCAGCCGGACAGCCGGTCAGCCGGTCAGCCAGCCGGCCAGCAGCTGGCCGGCGGGTTTTTTTTTTTTTTTACGTTGTTGCCTATTGCGCCGGTAGGCATCTTACCGGTGGGGCCTGATGGTCGGCCCAGCCCGTTCTGGCGCAGGCGAGTGTTTATAGTGGCGCCATCTTGCATTGGCTCATGCTGCCCCCCGGAACTCGTTCTTGATTCGCTTGGACGGCTTCCTCTAGAGTCCGGGTTGATGGGTGGTCTTCAGGACAGCATGTGGGTAGTTTTAAGCCACTCGGCGGTGACTGAAAAATCCGAGTGGTAGCGTGGGGATTCGAACCCGCGTCGTCCATCACGCGGTGAATGTGAGCCCAGTACGCTACCACCTACGCCACCGCCTACCCAGCTGCTGGCCGGCTGGCTGACCGGCTGACCGGCTGTCCGGCTGACCGGCCATCATCCCCAGGATGATGACGAGCGTCCAAGCAAGGAAGAACTTCATAGTTGTTGCTTGTGAGATGATATTAAAAATAATTACGGTTTCGTGGCAGAAAACAGCTTTCGTCAGCTCAGGGATTGAAAACAGAATGGCCTCCGAACGCCGACGGGCAGGGAGAAAATCCTCCTCGGTCTTCCTCCGCCGTAGGATCCGTTTTTGTAGAACAGGGAGAGTCGAACGAAAGAAAGCACACACACACACACACACACACACACACACACACACACACACACACACACACACACACACACACACACGACGGCGAGGAATTGTGAGCTCCAAGGGGCTCCCAAAGGACAAGGTGCCCTACCCTAGCCTCGAGAAGGCCAATTACGACCCTTGGAAGAAACATGACGAGGGGGAACTCAAAGATTTCCCCAAAATGCCTGATCTTGAGAAGATGAACACAAGTTTGCAAAATGGCGCGAATGACAGTATCAAGACCGTGGAAAGGAAAGTCTTTGATAATAGAGATGAAACGGGGCATGTAACCGGCAATAAGACAGTCGTTGAAAAGACTACAGAAACTGACCTACAGCCCAACGGAAATGTATCAAAGATTACGGAAACACAGGTTGTTATTGATGAGGAAGGTAAAGAAAGTGCCGAAAAATCTGTCACAGAGAGCAAAACTCTGACGCAAACCACTCCACACAACGGGTCCCTAACACAGACGGTGGACGTGAACAAGGTCACGGACGAAGAGGGTAATGAAATACACGAGGAAGTTGTTATAAAGAAGGAAGCAACAGTACTGCCTCTTACCAGTGCCACTGAGGTAACAAAGGAGATTCTGCCAGGCAATAAAACGAATCAATTATTAGCAACAGAGAAAGAAGAAAAACTAACTTAACAGGAAACCATTAGGGAACCATGTGGAAAGTAAGAACGATACGGATAAGAGCGACGGACGCCAGAAAGTAGAACGGACAGAGAAAACCATTGAGATTCTTCCCGGCAATAAAACGAATGAAATGTTAGTAACAGAAAAAGAAGAGAAACTGCCTTCACAGGAAACCATTAAGGAGACATCTGTGGAGACTAAGAATGTAACAGAAAATGGCGATGGTCCTCTGACAGTAGAACGGACAGAGAAAACAAAGGAGATTCTGCCATCCAATGAAACGAATGAAATTATAGTAACAAAGAAAGAAGAAAGACTACCTTCACAGGAAAGCATTTCGATGACATCTGTGGAGGAGAGTAGAAATGCTTCAGAAAATGGCGATGAACCTCAGAAAATAGAACGAACAGAGAAAACAAAGGAGATTCTGCCCGGCAATAAAACGAATGAAATTGATGTAACAGAGAAAGAAGAAAGACTAACTTCACAGGAAAGCATTTCGATGACATCTGGGGAGGAGAGTAGAAATGCTTCAGAAAATGGCGATGGACCTCAGAAAATAGAACGAACAGAGAAAACAAAGGAGATTCTGCCCGGCAATAAAACGAATGAAATTGATGTAACAGAGAAAGAAGAAAGACTACCTTCACAGAAAAGCATTTCGATGACATCTGTGGAGGAGAGTAGAAATGCTTCAGAAAATGGCGATGGACCTCAGAAAATAGAACGAACAGAGAAAACAAAGGAGATTCTGCCCGGCAATAAAACGAATGAAATTGTTGTAACAGAGAAAGAAGAAAGACTACCTTCACAGAAAAGCATTTCGATGACATCTGTGGAGGAGAGTAGAAATGCTTCATAAAATGGCGAAGGACCTCTGGTAGTACAACGAACAGAGAAAACAAAGGAGATTCTGCCCGGCAATGAAACGAATGAAGTTGTTGTAACAGAGAAAGAAGAAAGACTACCTTCACATGAAACCATCAAGGAAACATCGGTGGAGAGTAGGAATGTTACAGAGAATGGCGATGGACCTCTGGTAGTAGACCGAACAGAGAAAACAAAGGAGATTCTGCCCGGCAATGTAACGAATGAAGTTGTTGTAACAGAGAAAGAAGAAAAACTACCTTCACGGGAAACTGCTGTGACGCCACCGAAGGTTGGTAAAAAGATTAGGAGAAGGAAAGCTTGTAGGTGTGACTCGTTGTTGACCCTTTCGGTGGTAACAGAAGAATTAATTGAAAGAATTGCTCGTGTTGTATTGAAGGAAATGACAACAGAGTAGTGATAGTGTGTTACTGTTTCTCTTATCAATTTCTTTGAAAAAAATAAAAATAAAAATAAATATTAAAGAGGTCAGGAGGCCGTGAACCATTCAAATATGTCACTTATGAACACGGTGATTGGTGGCCCCGGTTTAGACTCGAGAGAGTTGTGTTTCTTTTAAGAGTGTATACACACAGTGCCGGTTTGTGTCCGGCCCTGAGTATCACAGCAGTTAGTGGCGTCCATCGTTCCTCCATTGTCCTCGAATTTTACGGTTCTCGCGATTAATTTGCCAGATTTTGCACCACATATCGCGCCTTTTGTTGGGTATATTTTTGTGTGTGAGCGTTACCGAGAGAGAGAGAGAGAGAGAGAGAGAGAGAGAGAGAGAGAGAGAGAGAGAGAGAGAGAGAGAGAGAGAGAGAGAGAGAGAGAGAGAGAGAGAGAGAGAGAGAGAGAGAGAGAGAGAGAGAGAGAGAGAGAGAGAGAGAGAGAATAAAGAAAGCATAAGCGTGCGTGATACAACAAGCAAAGCAGAAACAGTTTGGATGAGGATAATACACAAACAATATTGATAAGATAAGAACGTGGAAAAGCGATAAAAGGGATGAGAAAATATGAGCATCAGAGAGAGAGAGAGAGAGAGAGAGAGAGACTGCATTTCCGATTACTTTCCTATACCATCATTTATCTTTCCTTTTTTAAACCAATTTTTCTCCGCTCCAACACAATCCCATTCTCTCCTAACCTGACCTTCTCCTCCTCCTCCTCTTTCTCCTCTCCTACCCTCTCTCCCATGCCCCTCCCCACACGCACACAAGCCTCCTCCCCGCGCCCACTGTGATTCAATGGCCCCGCGGCAGCTGCATAGGAACACACGTCTTCTCTACAACCCCCCCCCCCCCCCTCGCTCCTATTCTCACTCCCCCCCTTTTTTTTCGTCTTCAATTCCCCTTTCCCTTTTACTTACAATGTCACACTCCTTGTATGGTAATGGTTTTGTGTGTTGGCGGGGGTGGGGGGGAAGGGTGTCTGTTTGTGTGTGTGTGTGTGTGTGTGTGTGTGTGTGTGTGTGTGTGTGTGTGTGTGTGTGTGTGTTAACTGAATTACTTTTGCAACTATAATCATCACCGCAATGACTCTCTCTCTCTCTCCCTTTATCATTTTTAGCGCATATTTGACTTAACCTTTTACTTCAGTTACTTAAAACACACACACACACACACACACACACACACACACACACACACACACACACACACACACACACACACACACACACACACTTTCCCTTCCCCATAAACACCAAATGCCTTGCCAGTAATATTTTTTTCCCACGGTTGGTTTGCAAGTCTTTCATAATTCACGACAACTACTCAAGCCCTGGAATGCCTCTCTCTCTGCCTCAAGGAAACGTGCCAAGGGGAAGAGAAACTGGAGCATCACTTTAACTTTATTATTTTTTGTGTGTGTGACGATATTTCTATTTCTAATTTTTTTTTCAAAATTTTTTTCAGTTATTATTCTCCTTTGCAATTTTTTTTTTTACGATATTTCTATTTCTTTTTTTTTTTACATTTTCTTCATCTGTATTTTTTTCAGTTATTGTTTTCCTTTGCAATTTTTTTTTGACGATATTTCTATTTTTCTTTTCTTATTACATTATCTTTATCTATATTTTCTTTTAATTATTATCTTCTTTGCAACCTTTTATTTTATTTATTTTTCAACCCTTTTCATAGCATTTTCGTCTTTTTTTATTTATTTATTTTACATACCTGCCTATAGCGCCGGTAGGCTTTCTTCAGGGTCCAGATTGTTGGCCCAAGCCCGTCATGGCGCAGGCAATTGTTATAGTAGCGCCAGTTGTGCTTGCTTTATTTTCCTGTGTTTAATTAATGTATGTGATCTTGAACCATTCACACACACACACACACACACACACACACACACACACACACACACACACACACACACACACACACAGGTGATATTTGTTCCCTCATTAATTATAATCAGTTCCAGGTAGACTTGTCATACTTAATTCACGAGTGGCAAGTGTTTTTTTTTCCGTGTTCAAGCGCTTGCTGATGCGGGAGAGTACGTGACCTTTCCAAGAGCTCACTTATTTATCTGTGTATTTATTTAGTTGCTTATTCATTTATTTTTGTTCTTGGAGAGTATATTTCATGTCCTACTCTTTTATGAACCCGAAAGTTATCATTCACGTGCGTTTTCTTTCATACTTTCTGTACGTACGAAAAAAGGGAGCTAAGGTAAATGGATGAAAAAGGGAAGGGGGGTATGGGGACTGAGGTTGAAGGTATATTACTTTCTATCCGTCCGAAAAAAGGGAGATAAGGTAAGGGGATGAAGAGGGAAGGGGAGGGTTGAGGGCTGAGGTTGAAGGTATATATTAATTGTAAGTGGAGGAGGAGGAGGAAGAAGTAGAGCAGGAGGAGGAGGAGGAGGAGGAGGAAGAAGAAGAATTGAAGCAGGAAAAGGAGGAGGAGGTGGAGGAGGAGGAGGAGGAAGAAGTAGAGCAGGAGGAAGAGGAGGAGGAGGAAGAATTGAAGCAGGAGAAGGAGGAGGAGGAAGAGGAATTGAAGCAGGAGGAGGAGGAGGAGGAGGAGGAGGAGGAGGAAGAAGTAGAGCAGGAGGAGGAGGAGGAGGAGGAGGAGGAGGAGGAAGAATTGAAGCAGGAGAAGGAGGAGGAGGAGGAGGAATTGAAGCAGGAGGAGGAGTAGGAGGAATTGAAGCAGGAGGAGGAGGAGGAGGAAGTGTAGCAGGAGGAGGAGGAGGAGGAAGAGGAAGTGAAGCAAGAGGAGGAGGAGGAGGTGGAGGTCAGGCCATCAATTCGTTAATCATCTCATTTATTTATCCTCGCACGTTTATTAACATTCATGCACTTCTTTTCCAGCTCTTAATAAGCAACGCGAATAACGTCAAATATTCAGTAATTTTCTATTTAACTCATTCACCAATCAACGTCATTAGTATTCGTGTATAACTTCTTAATGAACTTTATTTTTGACTTGAAGTGTATATGATTTGCCTTCTTCATTAAGTAAATCATAAGGAAGGGTATTAATGACCTCTCGTATCGTGTATCAGACTGCAGGTGTGAGTATTTATTGGTACCTTTAATTATTTACTCACCTGTGGACCTGATCGACTACACCTGACTTTTTTTTTTCTTTTTTTTTATTTATTTATTATTTTTTGGGGGGGAGGGTGAATCAACAATGTTCTTCACTACACCACTGTGTTATGGACGCTCTCATTTAATTGATATATTCCATGATTATCTATGACTATTTAGCGATTTTTTTTTTTATAGTAGAGAAAGCGCATAATTATAATTCTCTCTCTCTCTCTCTCTCTCTCTCTCTCATACTCACCTGTTTGTAATGTTTGTTTTCCTCTTAAGACAGGCTCGAATGTGTGTGTGTGTGTATGTGTGTGTGTGTGTGTGTGTGTGTGTGTGTGTGTGTGTGTGTGTGTGTGTGTGTGTGTGTGTGAGGACCCTCCAGCCCACCTGTGTATGTCTTTACCTGAGGACTCTTGTTCCTCATAATTAACAGGTGTAAGAGTCCTCCTCAGTCCTCATCCTCATCTCGTTTTCTTTTTCTTCTGTTTTCTCTTTGTCCTCCTCCTTTTTTTCTCTTCCTCTTAATCGTGTTCCTCCTTTTTTATCTGGCTTTTAGTTCTCTTCCTCCTTTTTTCTCTTCTCGCCCTCTCCTCTTTCTCCTCGTTCTCCTCGTCGTTGTCATTGTTCATCTTACTTTCTTTCTTCTCTTCGTCCTCCTCCTACTCCTTCTCCTCCTCTACTTCATATCTGCTCATCTGTTTGACACTCGATATGGGTACGTATTAAAAAAAAATAGTAGTAGTAGTAGTAGCAGTAGTAGTAGTAGTAGTAGTAGTAGTAGTAGTAGTAGTTCAGGTATATATTCACTTCTGTTTATTCATTCCTACCGCAGGGTGAGTGAGTGCATATGATCGCTCTGAATATTCGTGTATGAGTCGGTCACTGGAGTGTTTTTCTCGCCGATATTTGAGCGCTGATTATGCATTCCTCTGAGGTTCTTCTTGTATCATTCCCTCCCAAGTGTTCCTCCTCTTCCACCTCAGCCTCTCTCTACCTCTCCACCTACACTTGTGCCTTCAGTCTGTTTCCCTTCCTTCACCTCCTCCACCTCTCAACCCCCTCCACATGCTTTGCCTCCCTGTCCCTTCCTTCTCTACGCTCTTGCACCTTAGCTCTCTACCTCCTCCTCCTTCTTCTTCCACCTATGCTTCTCTTTCACCTTCTCCTCCACCTCTCCACTTACCTAATGCCTCCCCTCCTTTTCCTTTCTTCACCTCCACCTCCTCCACTCGCTTCTTCTTACCTCCATTCTTTTTTTTCTTCTTCTTCCTTTTCTCCACTTTTTTCCCTTCCTTGTTTCCCTATTCCTTTTCCTATCTCCCTTCCTTTATCTTCCTCTCTTCCTCCCATCCTTCCTCCCTCTTTCCTCTCCTCCACTTCCATCCCATCCTCTCCTCCTTCCTCTCTCTCTATCTCCCTTTTCCTCTTCATCTTTCTCCATTTGCATCAGCCTGAGAGGAGGAAGGAAGAAGAAAGGACAGGGTGGAGGAAACGAGGGAGAGAGGAAGGCAGGGAGGGAGGGAAGAAGAGGAGGGAGGAAAAAGACGGAGGAATGATAATGGAAGAACCCAAAGAGCGAGGAACGGAAATGGAGGAAGGAAGGAAAGGAGGAAAAAGCAGTGAGAGACGGGACCGGTGGAAGAGAAGGAAGGAAGTGGGAAACAAGAGAGAGAGAGAGAGAGAGAGAGAGAGAGAGAGAGAGAGAGAGAGAGAGAGAGAGAGAGAGAGAGAGAGAGAGAGAGAGAGAGAGAGAGAGAGAGAGAGAGACATAGAGAGAGAGAGAGAGAGAGAGAGAGAGAGAGAGAGAGAGAGAGAGAGAGAGAGAGAGAGAGAGAGAGAGAGAGAGAGAGAGAGAGAGAGAGAGAGAGAGAGAGAGAGAGAGAGAGAGAGAGAGAGAGAGAGAGAGAGAGAGAGAGAGAATTGGAGGCAGTCCGGACTTACTCCCTTGAGCGAACTTTTGGGAGGTGCAGTGTTGGAGGAAGAAGAAGAAGAAGAAGAAGAAAAGGAAAAAGAGGAGGAGGAGAAGAAGGCTGTGTTGAAGGTGAGGGTGTTAAGAATAAAAGGGAAAATGGGTTGAGGGGAAAAATGGGAGATAAGGTAAGGGGATGAGGGGGTGATGGGGGGGTTGGGGTGGTGAGGTTGAAGGCATATTATAATTGTAGGTGGAGGAGGAGGTGGCGAAGGAGGTCAGGTCAGGTCATATCATAGGCGTTAGTGGCAATGGTAGTGGTGGCAGTGGGGAAGGTATTTGAGAGGACATTGAGGTGAAGGGGGGGAAGGGAATTGGAGAGGGGGGTATGAGGGGTTCCTTCTTCCCCCCTCCCTCGCCCCCCCTCACAATAACCGCCGCCGCATTACCCACCAGGCTTCACGCAGCGCCCCCCCCTCCCCCCCTCCTTCATTACTCATGCTCTGGGGCGCCACCGGAATGCTGTATCTCTCCCCTTCTCATCTCCCCTTCTCATCTCCCCTCCTCATCTCCCTTGTCCGCACTTCTCTCTATTCTCACCCATCTTCTCATCTCTATATCTCCTCATTTCCTCCTCCTCTTTCTCCTTTTCACTCCTACTCTTCCCTTTCTCTCTTTTTTTTTTTTCATTCCACTTCATCCCTCCTTCTTTCTCCTCTCGTTTGGACTCCTTCATTTCCTTTCCTCCTCTTCCTCCTCCTTCTCTCTCCCTCACTTCTCTTTCTCTCTCCATTTCTTTCCTCTTTTGCATCTTTCCTGATCCGCATCCTTACTCCTCTTCCTTTCCTCCTCCTCCATCTCCTCCTCTTTACTCTTTCACCTCCCCTCTTTTCCCTCCACTTTCTCTCTCCTCCTCCTCGTTCGCACTTTTCCCCTCCGCACCCCTCCACCTCTTCCTTATTTCTTCCTCCTCCTTCTCCTTCCTCCACTTCTCTCATTTTTCTTCCAATTCCTCCCTCCTCCAGCCTCCTTGTTCCCTCTTTCCCATATTCCTCATGTATGTATGTATGTGTGTATGTATGTATGTATGTATGTATGTGTGTATGTATGTATGTATGTATGTGTGTGTGTAAATACTGTGTCTGTAACTTGATATCTACAGTCAGTGAAAGTATACAGTTTACTATTTATTCTCTCTCTCTCTCTCTCTCTCTCTCTCTCCTCCATTGTTCCCTGCGTCCTTTCTTCCGTTCCCACCGACCTCCTTCCTCTTCCTCCTCCTCTTCCTCCTCTTCCTCCTCCT
>NC_066560.1:10744215-10746715 GCF_024679095.1 Eriocheir sinensis
CCCCTATGATAAGGCCGCAGGATTCAGGAAGTCCTTCGGAGAATACAATGGGAGCAGGTCTTAAGGATATCAGATTAATCCTTCAGACAATTACCTTCTCCTATGTCCACCGTGGGAAAAGGAGGAGGAGGAGGAGGAAGAGGAGGAGGAGGAGGAGAGAAAACAGAGATAAGAAGTGTCTTCCATTGTCTTCCTTTTCGCTTATGAACCAAATCATTTCCCGTTTGTCTTCCTTTCCTCTTCCTCCTCCTCCTCTTCACCTACCTTTCTTCTCCTCTTCCCTTTCTTCTCTAATTTCCTTCTTTAATTTATTTACACCATTATTATTTTATTTTAATGCTTTCTTTTCCCTTTCATCTTATTTTTTTCATTTATTTTCCAGATTCGTTTTCTTCCCTGTTCCTTTCTCTTCTTTTTCATCCTTTTTTTCTCTTCCTCTTCCTCTCTAATTTCCTTCTTTGATTTCTTTCACCATTATCTTTTTCCCTTTTCATATTTACTTTTCTCGTTCATTTTCTTTTCCCATTTACTCTCCAGATCCATTTTCTTCCTTTTTCCCTCTTCTTCATCCCTTTTTTTCCCTTCCTTTTCCTCTCTAATTTCCTTCTTTGATTTCTTTACACTATTTTTTTTTCCTTTTCATATTTACTTTTCCCGTTCTTTATCTTTTCTCATTTACTCTCCAGATCCATTTTCTTCCCTTTTTCCTTCACTTCTTCATCCCTTTTTTCTCTTCGTTTTCCTCTCTAATTTCCTTCTTTGAATTCTTTACACTATTATTTTTTTTTCCTTTTCATATTTTCTTTTCCCGTTCTTCATCTTTTCTCATTTACTCTCCAGATCCATTTTCTTCCTTTTTCCCTCTTCTTCATCCCTTTTTTTCTCTTCCTTTTCCTCTAATTTCCTTCTTTGATTTCTTTCACCATTATTTTTTTCCCTTTTCATATTTTCTTTTCCCGTTCTTCATCTTTTCTCATTTACTCTCCAGATCCATTTTCTTCCTTTTTCCCTCTTCTTCATCCCTTTTTTTCCCTTCCTTTTCCTCTCTAATTTCCTTCTTTGATTTCTTTACACTATTATTTTTTTTCCTTTTCATATTTTCTTTTCTCGTTCATCATCTTTCATCATTTACTCTCCACATCCATTTTCTCTCCTGTTTCCTTCTTTTCTTCATCCCTTTCTCCTTCTCTCCTTTCTCATTCTCCTCTTTTTTTGTCCACTGTCTTTCACCTCCCCCAATCCCTTCTTTCCCCTCTCCACTATTCCTCTCTAGTTCTCATTTCCTTTTTGTCGCCTTCCTCTCGTACCCTTCTTCCCCTTCCCCTTCCCTTCCTTTCCCTTCCCCTTCTTCCCCGCCGCGGCACCAGATGGCGTTTTGATGGTCTCTTAAGGAATATTTTAGTGCAGAATAGATTTTAAAAGAGCGTTCCCACAGCATTGACCATTTCCATGTCCTCCTCCTCTTCCTCCTCCTCTTCCGTATATTATTTTCTCCTTCCTGCACATCCTTCATATCCTTCCCTCCATCTTCCTTCCTCCGTCTCGGTTTTCATATCCTCCTCCTCCTCATCATCATCATCATCTCCTCTATGGTACCACTCATTAATCTTACGTACAGGAACACGATGGAAACCTGTTCACTATCATCATATTCATACATACGCGTTTTATATTAACTTAGCTCAGTAACACTTTGACAGACTTGATGCGGGAAGGAAAAAATCATGTTGGTCTTCACTGGACATAGAAAAATGGTTGAAATAGATGCGGTTTGTTTGTTTAATTAATGGAAGAGGGTACTTTGTGTTTCGGATAATTGTATATGATGTTTGTTTGTGTTGGTGTATGTGAGGGGTTGTGGGAGGGGGCTATATGTGTGTTTGTGGGGGGGGATGGTTTTATGTGTGTTGAGGTGGGGTGTTGAGTTTGTGGGAGGAGGTTATATTGTGTGGTAGGGAGGGTGTTGTTGTGTGTGGGGGGGTCGAGGGTTATGTATGTGTATGTGTGTGTGTGTGTGTATAAAACTAATCTCCATTGTAAGCGGAATAAAACACTCTGAGGGTCACTATGTACAGAAGCAATGCAAGATGAGGGAAAGAACGCAGAGGACGGACAAAACCTTATGCAATTACTACCCGAAGAAGAGGAGGAAGTCAAGGTGAGGAGACAAGGTGAGGAGGCAGAAAAAAAGGAGCCTAAGCACTTTCCATCACAATTAGAGGAGAAAAATAATTGAAGGTGAAGAGAAATCGTACTGTGTGAAAAGTTTGTTGGAGATTGCTTATTTCTGGAGAGAGAGAGAGAGAGAGAGAGAGAGAGAGAGAGAGAGAGAGAGAGAGAGAGAGAGAGAGAGAGAGAGAAAGAAGAAAGAAAAAGAAGAAAAAGATAGGAAGAGAAAACAAGAGAAGAGAGAGAGAGAGAGAGAGAGAGAGAGAGAGAGAGAGAGAGAGAGAGAGAGAGAGAGAGAGAGAGAGATTGAGAGAGAGAGAAAGGAAAGAAA
>NC_066560.1:10749215-10756715 GCF_024679095.1 Eriocheir sinensis
GGAGCAGTGGAGGGGACGGCTCAAGGTTTGGTGTGTGTGTGTGTGTGTGTGTGTGTGTGTGAGAGAGAGAGAGAGAGAGAGAGAGAGAGAGAGAGAGAGAGAGAGAGAGAGAGAGAGAGAGAGAGAGAGAGCAGGTGGGTGACAGAGCCTTTTCTTACCTGCACATTGGACAGGTGGAGGTTGAGAGGCAAGAGGAATTAAGGCAAAAAGAGAGACAGCGGAAGCGTAAAAAGTGTCGGAAGCTTTGTGGGTAAATGCTGGCTTGTTTTGTTACGCCATTTGCCTCAACTTTTTTTTTTTTTCATCTCCTTCCTGTCTTGTGCTTCTTTTCCTTATTGTTGCTTTCTTCTTCTGCCTCCTTTCCTTCTTCTTTTCTTCTTTTTCCTCTTTCGTCGTTGTTTTCTTCTTATTTTTAGTCTTTATGTTCTTCTTTAATTCTATAGCTATTTCACTTTCCACTCTCTCTTCTTCTCGATCTTCTTCTTCTTCTTCTTCTTCTTCTTTTTCATCTTCTTCTTCTTCTTCTTCTTCTTTTTCTTCTTCTTATTATTATTATTACTATATATCTTCGTCTTGATTTTCTTTTTTACTTCTATTTCACTTTCATCGTTTCTTCTTTTTTTCTTTTTTTTCTCTTTCCTCCTTATTTTTCTAGTTCTATTCTTCCATATCTTCTTCGTCTTCTACATTATTTTTATTTTTCTGCCACTGCTTTTTCATCTTCATGTTTTATTTCCCTTTTTTTATTTTTTTTATTATATTTATCCTTCGTCATTCTTATTTTTCTTCCTTTTTTTATAACTTCTTTTTCCATAACCAGCATCGAAAGTTCATTCATCACCAAACTTAAAAACATCAAAACTTAAACGTACATACAAGAAACAACAAACAGAGCAAACATCATTCTTCTCTCTCTCTCTCACACACACACACACACACACACACACACACACACACACACACACACACACACACACCTTCAAAACTAAGAAAAGAAAACGGGAATATATGTAAAACTCTTCTTTCCAGAGCCAATGTAATTTAGGGAGCCGCTCCTTTTCATTTTCATTCCCCGTCTTCATATTCTCGCGCTCACCTGGGGCGGGAAGGTGATCAGGCGGGCAGGTGAGGAAGGTGTGAGTTCATTCCGTCCCAGTTTGATCAAGGATAAGATTTAATGTTTCCCAACGGCCGCCCGCACCCACGCACACACGCACACGCACACGCCCTCACATTATGCTTAGGTACACACACACACACACACACACACACACACACACACACACACACACACACACACACACACACACACACAGGATGATAGACAGAAAGAAAGGAAAAGAAGGAGAAAAAGATAGAAAAAGGGAAAAATATAAGAAAGAAAAGAGAAGGAAAGATAGAAGGAAAGAAAAAAAGGAAAAAGAAAGATAGAAACATAGAGAGAGAGAGAGAGAGAGAAATTAAGAAAGGCCATGATCTTTGCCTCTCTCTCTCTCTCTCTCTCATTTCTCGTCAGTATCTTCTCCTCCTCCTTCTATTCTTTCTCTTAATCTTTCTATCTATCTGTCTATCTCTTCGTCCCTTATTACCAATTATCAAGTTATGTTATTCTTTTCTTTCTTTCTAGTGTCATTTTTGTTTTCCTTTCCCTATATACGCGTTGTTTTCCTGTTTTCCTTTCGTCTGTTTAGTGTCATTTTTCTGTTTTCCTTTCCTTTTCTTTGCGTTGTTTTCCTGTTTTCCTTTCGTCTGTTTAGTGACATTTTTCTGTTTTCCTTTCCTTTTCTTTCCGTTGTTTTCCTGTTTTCCTTTCGTCTGTGTTGTGTCATTTTCCTGTTTTCCCTTCGTCATTTTTTTCTTCACTCTTTTTCCTTACTTCCTCCTCTTACTTTTCCTCTCTTGTGTACGTTTTCATCATTTCCTTCCTCTTCTCTCCCCTCCTCCTCCTCCTCCTCCTCCTACCTGTCTCACAGTTAATATATCCGTCAGGTTGGACTAAGATTCTGCTCCAAATTTGCATTACACATGTTCAGCTGTCGCTCCTCCTCCTCCTCCTCCTCCTCCTCCTCCTCCTCCTGCAGCTGTCACTCTCCTTCATCCAGGCAATACTCATCCAAATCACATTCTAATACACTTCATCCACTTACCCCACACCTGAATGAGACTATATTGTGTGTGTGTGTGTGTGTGTGTGTGTGTGTGTGTGTGTGTGTGTGTGTTGGTTATGCCTCTCGTTATCCTTGTCATCTTCATAATTATTCATTCCTCTTCATTCTTCTTCATTCCTCTTTCTTATTCATCTTCATTATATTGTTAGTTTTCCTCTTTATCTCTACATCCTCTTCCCCTTTTCGTCATTCCTCTTCTTTCCTCTTCATTCCTCTTTCTTATCTTTATTATATTGTTAGTTTTCCTCTTTCTCTCTACATCCTCTTCCCCTTTTCGTCATTCCTCTTCTTTCCTCTTCATTCCTCTTTCTTATTCATCTTTATTATGTTATTAGTTTTCCTCTTTATCTACATTCTTTTCTCCCTTTTCTTTCTTTTACTAACATTTCTTCTTCTTTTCGCCTTTTCCTGTATTTCTTCCTATTCACTTTTATTCCCCTGTTTCTTCCCTTTTCTTTTCCTCAGTATCCTTCTCTCTTTAGCAGATCTTTTCCCATTTCCTCTTTTTTTCAGTTTTCTTCTCCACGTTTTTGTTTTTTTGTTTTTGTTTTTTTGTTTTTGTTTTTTCCGTCTATCCGTTTTTGTTTTGTTTATTTTAGTTTCCCATTTTTTCTCTCCACGCTTTATCATGTCTGCTTCTTGTACCTCTTTCGCCTCCCTTCCCCTTATCCTCTTTTATCCTTTTCCTTCCCTATTTTCTTCCTCTATCCCTTCTTTTCCTTTCGTTCCCTTTTATTTTCCTTCAATACCTACATTTTCGTTTTCTTCTCCTTCCTCTTTCGCTTCCCTTCCCCTTATCCTCTTTTATCCTTTTCCTTCCCTATTTCCTTCCCTCATCCCTTCTTTTTCTATATATTCCCCCTTTTATTCCCCTTCAATACCTACATTTTCGTTTTCTTCTCCTTCCCCTTGTCTTCTCTCAGCCTCTTATCTCTATTTTATTCCATTTTCTTCCATTTTTCTTTCCCTCATCCCTTCTTTTTCTTTCCTTCCCCATTTTCTTTCCCTTCAATACCTACCTTTTCCTAACCTAACCTAACCTAACCTACCTTTTCGTTTTCTTCTCCTTCCCCTTTTCTTCTCTCAGCCCCTTATCTTTCTAGTCCTTTCCCTTCCTTATTTCCTTCCCTTCTCCTTCCCTCGCGTGTGAAGGGGACTGTCACCCATGCGAAGAGGAGGCAAGTCTTGGTATTGACAGAGGAAAAGGCCCCAGAAGCCTTCCTCCTCCTCCTCCTCCTCCTCCTCCACTTCACTGCACTTCCGGATTCTCTAGTCTCTGAGGAACATAACGTGTCGAGGAAGAAGAGAAAGAAGTGGAGGAGGAGGAGGAGGAGGGGATGGCAGGATATAGGGAGCGAGGTAAAAATTGTAGAAAAAGAAGAGTGAATGGAGGAAGCAACGAGGAAAGAGGATGAAGTCGAAGTCGTGGGAGGAGGAGGAGGTGAGTCGCGGATCGGAGTTGACAGGCCGGGAAATGGTCCTCGGAGTTTACATGCTTTTCGATTTTACCAAGAGACAGTCCTATCGCCCTCCCCTACCCCTACCCCTACCCCTGCCCCCTACCCTATAGACCTCGGCAAAGTGGCACCATAGGAGGAGAGAAAGAGAAGGAGAGGAGGAGGGGGAAGAAGAGGGGGTCAAATCCCTCTTCTCCTCTTCCTCTCTTCCTCCCCTACCCTATAGACCTCGGCAAAGTGGCACCATAGGAGGAGAGAAAGAGAAGGAGAGGAGGAGGGGGAAGAAGAGGGGGTCACCTACACAAATCCCTCTTCTCCCCTCTCCTCCTCACCCTTTTCCTCCCCTACCCTATAGACCTCGGTAAAGTGCCACTGGAGGAGGAGAGAAAGAGAAGGAGAGGAGGAGGGGGAAGAAGAGGGGGGGTCACGTACACAAATCCCTCTTCTCTCCTCTCCTCCCTTTCTTCCCTTCTCCCCCTTTCCTCCCCTACCCTATAGACCTCGGCAAAGTGCCACTGGAGGAGGAGAGAAAGAGAAGGAGAGGAGGAGGGGGAAGAAGAGGGGGGGTCACGTACACAAATCCCTCTTCTCTCCTCTCCTTTTCCCTCTCTTCCCTCCTCCCCCTTTCCTCCCCTACCCTATAGACCTCGGTTAAGTGGCACTGGAGGAGGAGAGAAAGAGAAGAGAAGTGGGAGGAAAAGAGGAGGGGGAGGTAGTGAGTGCCACCTACACAAATCCCTTTCCTTCTCTCTCCTCTTCTCCTTTCCTCCTCCTCCTCCTCCTCCTCCTCCTCCTCCTCCCCTGCTGTCGATTTTGTCACCGGTTGAATTTTAATATTTTGCAGCGTGTCAGGGAGTGCCTCGTAGTGCCTGTCGGTGCCTGCCTCTGTCCCCGGCCCGGCTCGCCTTGGCACCGCGCTGGCCCCGGCCTGGCTCACGGCGAGGCGGCGAAGTGGCACAGAAGGGAAGGGATTGGGAGGGATTGGGTGGGGAGAAGTGAGAAGGGAAGCGAAGGGAAGGGGAGAGAGGGGAGGGGAGGAGAGGAGAGAAGAGGACAGGAAAGGAGAGGACAGGAGAGGAGAGGAAAGGAAAGGAAAGGAAAGGAGAGGGAAGGGATAGGAAGGGAGGGAAGGGAGGGAATTGAAGGGCAGGAAAGGGACGGGAATAGAAGAGAATGGAATTGAAGGGAAGTGAACAGAAAAGAAGACAAGGGAGGGGAGGGGAAAGGAAAGGAATTGAAGGGAATGGAAGGGAAGGGAAGAGAAGAGAAGAGAAGAGAAGGGAAGGGAAGGGAAGAGAAGGGAAGTGGAGGAGAGAGTGCATGGATGTGGAGAAGGGAAATACTAAGGAAGAAGGTTGTCACAAAAGGAAGGGAAGGGAAGGGAAGGGGAGAGTGCAGAGGAGCGGAGGAGGAGGAGAATGCTACTGAAGAAGGTTGACAGAGTGTGAAGAGAGAAGAAAGAGCTACTGCAGGAGGGTGCCAGGAGAGAGAGAGAGAGAGAGAGAGAGAGAGAGAGAGAGAGAGAGAGAGAGAGAGAGAGACACTGAAGCAAGAGTGTCAGGGAGGAGGAGGAAAGAATTGGAGGAAAAGGAGGAGGAGGAAGAAGGTACAAAGTGGCAGGGGAGGAAAATCACAGAGGAAGAGGGAGAAAATAGGAGAACCAGTGAAGCGAAAGGAGGAGGAAGAGGAAGAGGAAGGATGGGAGGGAATAGAGGAGCAGAGAAGAGGAGGAAAGAGGTGAAGCAAGAGGAGGAGGGAGGAAGAGGCGCCAAGGGAAAGAGGACTAGCTAAGAGTAGGTCCTGGAAGTGGTAAGAGGGAGAGGAAGAGTGGCAGGAGGAGGATCAGGAAGAGGAAGAGGAAGAAGAGGAGGAGAAGGAGGAGGAGTGGACGCTTAGGGCTTCCCAGAGTGCCACAGAGGGCCAAACGTGTACAGTGCCATGGAGGAGGAGGAGGAGGAGGAAAAGGAGGAAAGAAGTTGGACTGGAAGTGGAGGAGAATGGGAGATAGAGAAGAAGAATGGAAGAGGAAAAAAGGAAAATGGGAGGTGGAGGAGGAGAAGGAAAAGAAAGATAGTAATTGAAGGTATAGAATGGGAGGTGGAGAACTAGAATTGAAGGAGGAGGAGGAGGAGGAGGAGGAGGAGATAGAGAAATTGGATACGAAGTGGAGGAGGTGAATGGGAGATAGAGAAGAAGGATGGAAGAGGAGAAAAGGAAGATGGGAGGTGAAGGAGGAGAAGGAAGAGGAAGACAGAAAGTGGAGATAAAGAATAGGAGATGGAGAACTAGAATTAAAGATAGAAGAAGAGGAAGAAGGGAGATAGAGAAATAGAACGAGAGACAAAGAACACAATTAAATAAAACGAAGAGAAGAGAAAAGAAGAAGAATTGAAGATGAGAAAAATATGGACCCTTAGCAAATGAAGAAAGAAAATGAAGATCAGAAATACACATAGAAAACTAGAAACCAAGATAAAGAACACAAAGGAAGACAGCGAAAATCGAAAGAAGGGAAAAGAAGAACTGGAGGTGGAAAAATGGAAGCAGGGCGTAGGATGTAACAAGAATGATGATCAGAATGACAAGTGGATGGCTTGAAAATGTGAACCACCTCAAAATCCCCTTCAGCGTATAGGGACGAAGGGGAGTGGATGGTGCCAGAAGGTGTAGAAGAGAATGTTATGGGAAGACTATGTAAGGGAGGAGGAGGAGGAGGAGGAGGAGGTGAGGCGTCGGGAAGCTGAGGAAGAAGGAGAGGAATGTCATGGGTGAGGAGACAGAGAGATGAAAGAGAGAAAGGGAGAGGGAGAGAGGAGGAAGGATAGAAAACAGCGGGAAGAAGGGTGTCATAGGGTGAGGATGGTAGGGGATAGAGGCAGGGGGGGATAGGACACAGGAGGCAGGGAGAGAAGGGGATAGAGTTTTAAGGAAGGGAGAACGGTATAGGGAGGATAGGGAGAGTACAGGAGGTAGGGAGTCTTTCATCTACTCTTCCTTCCTCTTCGTCTTGTTCTGCCTCCTCGTGTTCCTCTTTTTCCATATTTTGTGTTTTCTTCTCCTATTCTTCTTTCTTCCTTTCTTCTTCCTCCTCCTTTTTTTCTCCTTTTCTTCCTCCATTTGTCCATCTTTTCTTCTCTTCCTCCTCTGTGACTTAATCTTCCTACATGAGTTCATTTCTTCTTCTTCTTTTTCTTCTTCTTCTTCTTTTTCTTCTTACTCTACTTCCTCTTATTATTATTACTCTTTCTTCATCTTCCTTTATTTTTGTCTACTTCTTTTCTTCTTCATCATCATCATCTTCCTCTTCTCCTTCTTCTTCTTCTTCATCATCTTCCTCCTCTTCTTCTTCAAAACTACATCAGCCAGCCTCGTCATCAGCTAACTGTCTTTCCGTTGCCTGCTGTTCCGTGTGTCCATGCTTCCTCTTGTTCAGCCAAGCGTTCATCCTCGCCCTGACAGACAGACTCACGAGGTTCTGCTTTGATTTGCGGGGAGAGAGTTCTTTTAGTTGTTGTTTTTTTTATTTGTTTTGTTTGTTTTTTGGTGGTTTCTTTTTTTGAGTCGGTAAAGGTTTCAAGATTTTTTTTTTTTAGGATCTTGTGGTGGTTTTCTTTCTTTTGTTTCTTCTTTTTTTTCTTTTCTTTTTTTTTTCTTTGTTTGTGTGTGTGTGTGTGTGTGTGTGTGTGTGTGTGTTTTGTTTACTTAATCAATTAGTCTCGTCCTTTCTTGATAATTACTTTTGCTTGTTTTAAATTTACTTTTTTTTATATATATATCTCACTTTACTTTTTTTGTATATAGATTTCTTCGCGTTCCCTTCACTCCTGTTTAACTTTTTTCCTTTTACTTCTCTTTTTAATTATCTCCTTCATGAT
>NC_066560.1:10761715-10811715 GCF_024679095.1 Eriocheir sinensis
GGCGAAAAATAAAAGTTTAAGTGCCAATAGACAACAAGGAAGGGAGACATAATATAAGAGTTTTGATTATAGGGAGAAACATCTAAACAGCGAAAGAATAACAGAAGAAAATAAAAACAAAGAGGAGGCCGATATACCAGTGTTCTCAACCGCACGAAACTGAACTTACGGTGACTGATGACTTCGGTTACTCGTGTTGTGAAGGATATTTTAGTCTTCCAAATATATCGAGGCCGGTCTGGCGTAGGCTTCCGTGGGTCCTTTCCTCCCCTCTGCTCAGCCAAACAGTCCCAACACATATCTCTTCCTCTGATATGTAAGGTATAGGTAACATATGAGAGGGAAAAATAGGTGTTGGGGCTGTGTGGCAGAGCAGAGGGAGAAACAGACCCGCGGGAGCCAACGCCATAATGAACTCGACAATTTGGTTTCAATATAAAATGAATGGAAAGTTTTGCGTGTTGTTGACGAAGACGTGGAGAGTTTAGTACCGTACATAAAGACGACGAAGATGAGACAGAGAAGTAGGATAATGTTTGAATAGGGAAAAGAAAATGAATTGATGACGTCAGCGAGGTGAGAAAGCAGAGTTAGCATAATGATGAGGGAAAGAGAATGAAAAGGATTAACTTGATGCAAAACATGACGGATATGAGGAAGAGGATAACGGAAAATTGTGTAGAAGGAAAAGAAGATGGTTGGATACTGTGAATGAGATAAAAAAAAACTGGAATAGTGATAAGGAGGAAAACACACACACACACACACACACACACACACACACACACACACATATATAACACAGAATCTGCATCACATTACTTGATATCAGAACATTAGGAAAACACTCAACCCCGCCCAATGAACGAATAAAAACGTGTCGCTTCAATAAGGCTGCGAATATGAAAAAATAAAATGTTGCCTCAATGTAATAAGTCAGAAGGATACTTGTAGTGTTGATTGCAAGTCATATTACGAAAGAAATAAAAAAAAGCAAACTGCAGCAAAAAAACAAACAAAAACAGGGACAAAAATTACATACTTAAGCACACAAAAAAATAAGTGAAAATAAAATAAAATAATGAAATCAAGTAAAATAAACAAAAATAAAATAGAAAATAAAAAAACTTAAGCAATATCAACACACAATGAAAAAAACACATACTGAAACACACACACACACACACACACACACACACACACTCTCTCTCTCTCTCTCTCTCTCTCTCTCTCTCTCACACACACACACACACACACACAGCGCTTGAGAGGAGGAGGCGAAAGATTTATAAAGCAGCGAGGCGGGGCGAAGACAAACTTTCTTCATTCAACGCAAACTTGTGGACTCGTGGAAACTAATGGAATTAAACTCAAGTGGCTACCGAAAACGGATTGATTGTGCCGAATAGTTCCTTTGCCACCGCCACCAACCATTAAGGGGAGATATCTGCTCTTGATTTGGTTATGTCCGAAGTCACATATCAGACAAAAAAAATATCTAGCATTGAAAAGGAAAATGAGGGAAAGAAATGCCGTATATTTTTTTAAACTGACAAAGAAAGCTGAAAAGAGTATGTTTGGATATGGGGGTTTAAATCCGTGAGTTGGCAAATAAGCTTAAAACTAATATAACCACTTAAAAGACAGTGAAAATAATATATACGTACCCAGCAAAGGTAGATCAGAAATTACACATAGGGAGAAACATACAGATCTATACCAAGGACGGAGAAACGTGAATAAAATAAATCAAAGGAGAAGAGGAAAATGAGGAGAAGGAGGAAGAAGAAGAAGAAGAAGAAGAAAGACGAGGAGGAGGAGGAGAAGAGGAAATGAGGAGAAGGAGGAAGAAGAGAAAGGAGAAGGAGAAAAAGAAGAAGAAGGAGAAAAAGAAGAAGAAAAAGAAGAAGAAGAGGATGAAGAAGAAGAAGAAGACGGCAACATGAATAAAGTGAAGCAAAGGAGAAGAGGAAAAGGAGGATGAAGAAGAAGAAGAAGAAGAGGAACAAGAAGAAGAAGAAGAAGAAGAAGAAGAAGAAGAAGAAGAAGAAGAAGGAGGAGGAGAAGAAGAAGAATAACAACAACAACAAAAAAAAAAGTAGAAGAAAAAAAAGAAGAGGAAGAAGAAAAAGAAAAAAGACCAGGAGGAGGAGGAGGAAGGCCAGCAGAGACAACCCATGTGACCCTGTAGGTAAAACATTGGCATCATTTGTTATTCAGTGGACACCCGCGACCTCCCTTCGGCGTCCTTCTCCCCTCCGAAGACGACCCGCGCTCCCCTTCGCATCCCTTCCCCTCGCTCGCTCCCCTCAGACCCACCTTGACCACCACCGCCTCTCCCCTCGCTTCACTCCCCTTCAACATCGATATACACTCTTCACTCCCCTCATATCCTCCTCCTCCTCCTCCTCCTTTTACTTCGATGGACACCTTAGGAAGATCATATTCATAGATGGGAACTTGTTATCCTCTCTCCTCTTTTTCGCAGTCCTCCTCCTCCTCCTCCTCCTCCTCCTCCTCCTCCTCCTCCTCTTCGACATCTTCCTCCTCCCTCTCAGTACCTTTCGATGAACACATAACGAAGATTACATTCATGGGCACTTGTCATTCCTCCTCCTCCTCCTCCTCCTCCTTGGACGCCTCAGAAAGCCTTACATACCCAAACAGACAGACTTGAGGCGGCCTTCAAGGTGGCTCGCGGAGAGATGAATCCGATCGCTTCCACCGTGAAATGCCGCGTCGGGGAATAATCGCCTCAGACACAAACATCAGAGGATTTCGATGCATGAGGAGTGAGGTTGTTGATGTTGTGTTTACTTAATGCCCTTGTGTGTGGGTGGGTGTGGGAGTGTGTGTGTCGCCAAGGAAGTATTCAACGACTAGCTTACCGATTGACTGACTGACTGACTGACTGACTGACTGGTTGATGAGTCCTTTGGCGTCTTGAAGTGAATGTAGAGTCTGAGTGACTTAGTGGATTTTGATTCTCTAGACCAGTGGGAACTTAACAACGACTAGCTTACCCACTGACTGACTTGACTGACTGACTGACTGACTGGTTGATGAGTCTTTCGGCGTCTTGAAGTGAATGTAGAGTCTGAGTGATATGATGGATTTGGATTTCTTAGACCAGTGGGATCCTAACTCCTTAATGTGACGTTCCTTTTTTTACCTTTTACGAAACCCTTGTGATATGATGATACGTAAGGTAATGTTAATTGTAGAGTTTTGTTATTGCTTTGTCTATATCTATGTACAATAACTCTTTTCTTTTTCTTTCTTTATTTCACATCTTACATAGTGCAGATTAATACAGATATCGATTAATATATATATACTCTCTCTCTCTCTCTCTCTCGCTATCGCTCTCTTTGTTTCATTTCCGTCGCCGCGTCTCGTCACTGTCGCTCAGCCGGTCAGCCAAGCATTCCAGTGACAAAAGAGCATCGCAGGGGAACAAGATAGAGGATGAGGCCCATTACTAAACTGTTAACGAAATAAGGGAAGGAAAAAGAGTGTTGGGATGAGAGAAAATGGAGCTGACGGGTTGATAATTGAGGAAGAATAAGAGGATCCATTTTTTTTTGTTTTTGTTTGTTTGTTTTGTTTGTTTTTAAGCACCGTTTGTTTTCTCTTGATTTCTAGTTTTCTTAATTGTTTCTTTTTTATTGTTGTTGTTGAAACCGTCATTTTTTTTCACGTTCTTTCAATCTCATGTCGGATAGTCGCATGTCTGTTATCTCATGTCTTTTATCTCTCAATCTTTCCTTTTTTTTCTTTATGTTTCATTTTCTCTCTCTCTCTCTCTCTCTCTCTCTCTCTCTCTCACAACAATGCACGACTGTTGTTTCTGCCTGACGTATTTCCTCCCATTCTTAGTCTCGCCTCCTCCTCCTCCTCCTCCTCCTCCTCCTCCTCCTCCTCCTCCTTATCATCACTTATAATACCTCCTCTTTAATTATTCTCTATTTCCATCGCTTTCCTGTTGCCTCACCTCCACCACCACCACTACCACCACCACCACCACCACCACCAATACGTTCTTTCGCCGCCACCACTACCACCACCACCACCACCATTACCTCAAGAACTAATGACGCTGCTCTTAACACTGTCCTCATTACGGCACACGGCAATCCTTTCATATATCACTGCCTCCTCCTCCTCCTCCTCCTCCTCCTCCTCCTCCTCCTCCTCCTCCAATTCTACTACTTCCTACTCCTCCTTCTCCTCTTCTTCGTCTTGGTTACGAGAGAGAGAGAGAGAGAGAGAGAGAGAGAGAGAGAGAGAGAGAGAGAGAGAGAGAGAGGGGGGGGGGTGCTGACGTTTCTCCAAGATAATATTGCATCAAAAGATTTATCTCTCCTCTATACTTTCTCTCTCTCTCTCTCTCTCTCTCTCTCTCTCTATCTCTATCTATCTATAGCTAATTCTACTACTACTACTACTACTTCTACTACTACTACTTCTACTACTACTACTACTACTACTACTACTACTACTACTACTACTACCACCACCTGACGCGACGCACCTAACGGAGAGGTAAACAAACACGAATCACAAGACAGAGAGCGGCCGTTTACTGATCCTGAAAACGTCGCAAGAAAAGCCGGATTCCGAGAACGTTTCCAATTAAACACTTGAAGCCTCCCGATGCGCCGCCCTTCGCCTCCTCCTGAAGAAAACGGGAAGAAGTTGAATTCTCGGGAAAGAATGCGGAAGCGAAACGAAGCGAAGAGAAGAAGTTAGACAAAGTGAAGAAAGAGGAATGGAAGAAGTAAAGAGAGGTGGAAAAGTTGAGGGGGTCGAAGAAAGAATGTAGGAACGTAAGATATGAAGAAAAAAGATTGGCAGATTGAAAAATGGAGCTAAATAGATAAGAAAATGGAGCTAAATAGATAAGAAAATGGAGCTAAATAGATTATGGAGAGTGTAGCTAAATAGATAAGAAAATAATTGAAGATTGAAAAAAAAGAAAGACTGAAGGAACTAAGAAAGAAAAAAATATTATATTGAAGGAAAATGGAAGGGAAAGAGGAAGAAAAAGAGAAAAGAAACAAGAGACGAAAGAGAGAGAGAAAAAGAAGAGGGAACAAACGAAGGAAAGGAGAAAGAAACGAAAGAGAAAAAGAAAAGAAAACAAACAAGTGGATGGGGAAAAAAAAGAAGAGAAGAGAAAAGTTGAAAAAAATGAAGAGAGAGAGAGAGAGAGAGAGAGAGAGAGAGAGAGAGAGAGAGAGAGAGAGAGAGAGAGAGAGAGAGAGAATTTAACAGTTAATCAGAATAACTGTCTCTGCGTCTATTCTCTGAGGGGAAGAGGATGCGGATTATTATTTTTTTGTTCTTCATTGTACGAATTTGCAGCGTTGTGGAGGAAGCGAAGGAACAGTAAATACACGGCGTTCCGGCTTTCACCTCAAATAATAATAATAATAATAATAGTAATAATAATAGTTACAATAATTATGATAAAAATGATGATAGTAATACAAGGAAAAAGAAAAAGTAGAAAAAGAAGCAGAAAGAAAGATAGAAAGAAAAAAGAAGAAGAATTAATGGGAAGAAAAAGAAGAATTAGAAGAAAGAGGAAAGACAATTTAAAGTTCAATAGTTTACCAATTAAAGGGATAATGACTGAAGGTGTTGTTGTTGTTATTGTTATTGTTGTAGTAGTCGAAGTAAAAGGAGGCGTAGGAGGAGGAGGAGGAGAGGAGGAGAAGGAGGAGGACAAAAAAGGAAGAGGAAGAGAAAGAGAAGAATATGCTGCTGTTGTTGTTGTTGTTGTTGTTGTGATAATAGTAGTAGTAGTTGGAGGAGGAGGAGGAGGACGAGGAATAGGGAGAGGATAGTAGTCGTAGAAGAAGGAGGAGGAGGAGGAGGAGGAGGAGGAGGAAGAAAAAGAGATGAAGAAGCTGTTGTTGTTATTGTTGTTGTAGTAATAGTAGTAATAGTAGTAGTAGTAGTAGTAGTATTTGAAGGAGGAGGACGAGGAATAAGAAGAGGAAGAAGAGGAGGAGGAGGAAAAGTTATATAAATCATTGTTGTTGTTGTTGTTGTTGTTGTTGTCTCCGTAGGGAAAAGGATGTGACTTGAGGTTTTATCTTCGTTCATTGTGGTCTTTGGTGCCTTGTAAGAGTGTGTGTGTGTGTGTGTGTGTGTGTGTGTGTGTGTGTGTGTGTGTGTGTGTGTTTGTTCTATTGTGCGGATGTAAATTGTTGATAAGTGGCGGGAAACTCGAGGCTCCGACAATGAAAACAATGAAACAAGCACGCACACACACACACACACACACACACACACACACACACACACACACACACACACTCTCTCTCTCTCTCTCTCTCTCTCTCCATGGAAATAATTGCCGCCTTACTTTTTCTCTCCTTTCCAATTGAAGTTCAACCTCTCTATTCCCCTTTCCTCCTCCTCCTCCTCCTCCTCCTCCTCTTCTTTCCCCTCACCGCCTCTGGCTTACGTTGGAGGGGAAGAATCGGTTACCTGGGGCTCTGAGGGGGGGAGGAAGGGGAAGAGGGGGAAGGGTGGAAGGGCCAGTACATTCAGGGGTCAGGGGCTTAATATGAAAGTTTTAATTGAGCAACAAAAGGAAGGGAAACTGACGCGTGTGTGTGTGTGTGTGTGTGTGTGTTTGAGAGTTGTTGTAGGAAGTGGAATGATGATGAAAATGATGATAGTGATGCAAGGAAAAAGAAAAAAGTAGATAAGGAAGCAGAAGAAAGAAAGAAAAAGTTGAAGCAGAATAAAGAAAGATAGAAAGAAAAATGAGGAAGAAATAATTGAACGAAAATGTGTGTGTGTGTGTGTGTGTGTGTGTGTGTGTGTGTGTGTGTGTTATAGTAGTAGAAGTAACATTAACCGTTCAACTAGCGTTCAGTTTAGTCTCCCATGTCCTGTTCTCCATTCTCATATCCATTCTCTGTTGTCCATATCCATATCCTCGACGTTTATCCTAGTTCTGTCAATCCTATTCCTTCTCCTTCCCATCCTTCCCCTTTCCTGCCTCTCCTTCCCTTCCCTGGACTGGACTGAAATCACGGCGGAAACAGATATTGATAAATCTTGGGGGGACTTCACCACAATATTGAACAATGCCATAAGCATATGCGTACCCTATCGTAACAGACGTTCAGCTTCTAAGAAGAAACCCAAATGGTGGAATAACGAAATTCAAAATAGCCTATCTCTTAAAAAACGCGTATACAGTAGGTACATATCATCTCAGAGCGAGGCTGACAAACTAGAGTTGGACAGAATTCGCCGCGAAACCAAGAAATTAATAAAACGAAGCAAGAAAAATCTTGAAGAATATATAGCGGAAACAAGTAAATCTAATCCTAAAGAATTTTTCAGCTATGTAAATAATAAAAAGTCACTCACTTGTGGTATCGGACCGCTTGCTAATGAAAATGGTAACCACACGAACGATGAAAATGAAATAGCTACAATCCTAAATAACTTTTTCGCATCCGTATTTACCGACGAAGATTGTTTATCACCTCAACCGCCGGAGGTTAGAAGGACCGAAAAGATGTTAAGTGGCGTGCTCATCGTAGAAAGTGACATTTTACGCACAATTGAAAAGATTAAAGTAAGCAAAGCTCCTGGTCCAGACAAAATTACACCTAGGGTCTTAAAAGAAATCAAACATCAAATTTGTAAACCGCTCTCCATCATATTCAATAAATATTTAACAACTGGAAAAGTTCAGTCGGATTGAAACTTGCAAATGTCACACCAATTTTCAAAAGGGGACAAGTCTCATCCTGGAAACTATCGACCAATTAGCCTGACATCTATTGTTTGTAAGTTAATGGAGACTATCATTCGCGACAATATGGTGAAATTCTTCGAAGAAAATAATATAATAAATAATTCGCAACATGGCTTCCGTAGTAAACGTTCGTGTTTGACTAACTTACTTGATTTTTTTCACTATATTTTTGAGGTGTTCGATGAAAGCAGATCAGTAGATATCATATATCTGGATTTTCAAAAGGCATTTGATAAGGTCCCCACCAACGATTGCTCAGCAAACTACTGGCGCACGGTATCTCGGGTAACATTCACAATTGGCTTGCGGACTGGCTCTCTGAGCGGAAACAGAGAGTAGTTCTAAACGGTGTTACATCTAACTGGCTCGATGTCAAAAGCGGCGTACCTCAAGGATCAGTGCTTGGCCCCATGCTCTTCTTAATTTATGTTAATGATATCGATGATGGGCTCACTTGCAAAGTATCAAAATTTGCTGATGACACAAAATTGCTAGTAAAGTAACTGCGATACTCGACGAAGAAGCTTTACAATCAGATATAGATCGACTTGCACGTTGGGCCAATCAATGGCAAATGAAATTTAACGTTGAGAAATGTAAAGTGTTGCACATCGGAAAAAATAACAATCGCGTTCGGTACGTAATGAATGGCCAACAACTTTCTGCAGTAAGTAAAGAAAAGGATCTTGGAATCACTATATCAAGCGATTTAAAGCCCGGTCAGCATTGTTCAGAGGTAGTTAAAACTGCAAATAAATTGGTTGGCTTCATCGGACGAGTCTTTAATAATAAATCGGAAAAGTAATATTAAAACTGTATAATTCGTTGGTTCGACCCCGTCTAGAGTACTGTGTACAGTTTTGGTCTCCCTACTACAGAAAAGACATAGAAAAGTTGGAACGGGTCCAACGAAGAGTAACAAAGATGATTCCTAGGTTGAGAAATTTGTCATATGAACAAAGGCTTAAAGAAGTAAATTTATTCAGCCTATCAAAACGAAGAATGCGAGGCGATCTAATAGAAGTGTTTAAAATGTTCAAAGGATTCAGTAATATTAATGCGGAAGATTACTTTACAATTGATCGATCAAATAGAACAAGAAGAAATCACAATTTGAAGATAAGTGGTAAAAGATTCTCGTCGCACGAAGCTAAACACTTCTTCTTCAATCGAGTTGTTAATGTTTGGAACTCTCTACCTTGTGATGTCGTTGATAGTACAACAGTTACGGCCTTCAAGAATAGATTAGACAAGTGTTTTGAATCCAACCAGCAACTAAGATATTACTCATTGTCGTAATAACGTTAAGTTCTTTCGAATACTGGTGTCCTTGTCCGCTTTTATCGCCCGGTTAGTGGTAGCAGTAATGGTAGTTCTTTCCTCTTTCCTACATAAATTCCATGCAGTTTTTCCATGCTGCATGGTTCTTTTTCCTTTCCTGCCAGCTTTGGCTGGAGGGATGGGGGGGGGGGGCGGAGATTTCGCCTTTGCTGTCCTTCATCTTCCACCTTTGATTAGATAGTTAGTGTAGCTTGTCACAAACAGCCTCGTAAGGACCAGCAGGTCTGCTGTTGTTTGTTCTTCCTTTGTGTTCCTTTGTGTTCCTTGTCTGCTTTTCTTTCCATTCCCTTTCCTTCCAAATCCTTATCATACCTTCCTATTCTTTCTCCTTCCCTTCCTCTCCTTCCCTTCCCTTGTCTCTGCTTTCCCTTCCCTTTCCTTCCAAATCATTAGCATACCTTCCTAATCTTTCCCTTCCCTTCCTCTACTTCCCTTCCCTTGTCTCTCCTTTGCTTTCCATTCCCTTTCCTTCCAAATCCTTATCATACCTTCCTTTTCCTTCTCCTTCCCATCCTTCCCCTTTCCTGCCTCTCCTTCCCTTCCATTGTCTCTGCTTTTCATTCCCTTTCCTTCCAAATCATTAGCATACCTTCCTATTCTTTCCCTTCCCTTCCTCTACTTCCCTTCCTTTGTGTCTGCCTTTCATTTCCTTCCCTTCCCTCCTAATCCTTATCATCCCTTCCTTTTCCTTCTCCTTCCCTTCCTTCCCCTTTCCTGCCTCTCTTTCCCTTCCCTTGTCTCTGCTTTCCCTTCCCTTCCCATTCCTTTAGATCTCTTCCTTTATCTTCCATTTCATTATATCTTTCCAGTCTCTTCCCTTTTCTTCTCTTCCTTCCCTTCCCATCCCTTCCCTTCCCTTCCCTTCCAAACCCTTATCATCCCTACCATTTCCCTCCCTTCCCTAACTTACCTTCCCTTTCCTTCCCTTCCCCTCTTCCTTTCCCTACCTTTCAACTGAGAGAGAGAGAGAGAGAGAGAGAGAGAGAGAGAGAGAGAGAGAGAGAGAGAGAGAGAGAGAGAGAGAGGGGAGGGGGAATCACACACACTATCGCCCTTGCTACTCTCTGCACCCCTCCCCCCTCCCCCCCCCTCCCCCCCGCCCCCTTTGAAGCTCCCTTTGAAACACGTGCAACAAATAGAGAGGCAACAGCGCCCCCCTTTCATTTAGTTTGGCTTGAATGTTGCGGTGAATATTGTTGATTGGCAACCCGTGTGTGTGTGTGTGTGTGTGTGTGTGTCTCTCTTTCTCTCTCTCACTCCTTGGTAGGCTTGCTGAGACACACACACACACACACACACACACACACACACACACACACAAACTATAACCAGTCAGCTCCTGATCATAAAGCGTATATAGATGCTTTATTGAGAGAGAGAGAGAGAGAGAGAGAGAGAGAGAGAGAGAGAGAGAGAGAGAGACGATTTATGAAGTGTATGGATATATGCTTCTCTCCACATTTCACTCCCTTCCCTATTTTCAATCTTTCCTTTTTCTCTTTAATTTTCTTCGTTATCTTTCAATTTCCTTCTGGTACCTTTACTTATTCTCTCTCTCTCTCTCTCCTCCTCCTCCTCCTCCTCTCCCTCCCTCCCTCCCCTTCACTGTATATCCGCGTGGAAGGTAAAACTGCCGTATCGTAGCAACTCAAACACAAACTCTTTAATTGGTAAAGTTTGCAGGGCGCCGCGTCTGCAATGCTCTGCCTCTTGCTCGCTCCCTCCCGGCATGACCCGCCCCGCCCGGCAATGGAAAGGGTTCTTCTTGATGGTAATGTGAAGGGGGAGGGGAGGGATAGAGGAGGTGGGGGGGTGTGTAGGGGGTGGTAATGTGAGGGGGGAGGGGAGGGATGGAGGAGGTGGGGTGGGTGGTGGGGGGGGGTCTGTGTGTGTGTGTGTGTGTGTGTGTGTGTGTGTCATTTTGTCTGTTTAGCTACTTTTTTTTTCATCTACCTCTGTTGCGTTTTTCTTTAGTCTGTTTGTTTGTTTGTTTTGTTTTCTCAGTCGTGCGATTTAAAGGGTTTTCTGGATTGTATTATATCGTGATTCTCTGTTTTTTTTTTTTTTTTTTTGGTTTTTTGACCTCTTTTTTTTCCTCAGCGTTTTTTCTTCCTTTCTTTTCCTTTTCATTCTCTCTCAGCCATTTCCTTATCATTTTCATCTTAACATTTATTTTTTTAACTTTTTCTTCCTTTTCTTGTGTGTGATTAACTGTTTTACCTTATTTTGTCTATATATTTTTTCCCTCTCAACGTTATTTTCCTTTCTTTTCCTTTCTTTTCATTCTCAGCCATTTCTTTTTCATTTTTATCTTAACACATTTATTTTTTTAACTTTTTCTTCCTTTTCTTTTCTTGTGTGTGATTCTCTGTTTTACCTTATTTTGTCTTTTCATTTCCTCCCTCAACGTTTTTTTACCTTTTCCTTTTCGTTTCATTTCTTTTCATTCTCTCTTAGCCATTTCATTTTTATCTTAACACATTTATTTTATTTTCGTATCCTCTCCGAGCTTCTTGTTCCTTCCTCTCTCAGTCCTGTTCTTCTAAGTGATATTCCTGACTTCAAGAGCATTAAATATTTTTATCCTACTTAAAAGATGAAGGGAAAGCGAGAGACACGAGACTACTGAGAAGAATAAGCGAGAGAAAGTGTGAGGAAATAATGGAAATAATTAAAAGAATACCGAGGGAGAGTAAATCATTGAGGGTTGACAGGCGTGGACTCGGGCGGACGAAAGGGGACGAAAAAAAAAGGGTCATTAGGTTTGTTAATTAAGAAAAGAGAAACTAATAAATTCACATCCAGTCACAGTGAATTTATACAGACGCGCGCAACAGTTGTATATTGAGAGAGAGAGAGAGAGAGAGAGAGAGAGAGAGAGAGAGAGAGAGAGAGAGAGAGAGAGAGAGAGAGAGAGAGTAGTGTGAAAATAGAAAGATAAAGATTGGATATAAAGAAAAATTAAATAAACCAACATCAGAGAGAGAGAGAGAGAGAGAGAGAGAGAGAGAGAGAGTAGTGTGAAAATAGAAAGATAAAGATTGAATATAAAGAAAAATAAATAAGAAAAATGAAATAAAGCAACATCAGAGAGAGAGAGAGAGAGAGAGAGAGAGAGAGAGAGAGAGAGAGAGAGAGAGAGAGAGACTGACACACACACACGCCATTAATCTCGAGTCACATATCCCGAGTTTCATTTAAAGTTTGTCGAGACGTTTAATTTAGCCTCGCCGCGCTGCCCCCGTTGACGTGCCGGGCCGCTCAAGGCAAAATGACCACGCCGGGAAAGGAAACCAAGAAACCAGAAACCCGCGAGGAAACCAAGAGAAACCAAGACAGACCCAAGAAAACGCGAGTACGAGAGCCAAACCTAACCCATATTAAACCTAACTAACCTACCCTGATTTAACCCAAACTAAATCTGACCTAATTTAATCCTAATATAACCTACCTTGACCTATCCCAAACTATACCTAACCTAACATAAGCTAAATTACCTTGACATAACCCAATCTAATCCTAACCTAACCTAAGCTAATCTATCTTGACCTATCCCAAACTAAACCTAACCTAACTTAAGCTAACCTACCTTGACCTATCCCAAACCTAACCTAACCTAACCTAACCTATCTTGACCTATCCCAAACTATACCTAACCTAACCTATCTTGACCTATCCCAAACTATACCTAACCTAACCTATCCTTACCTACCTTGACTAACCCAAACTATACCTAACCTAACTTAAGCTCACCTACCTTGACCTATCCCAAACTTTAACCTAACCTAACCTACCCTACCTTGACCCAAACTGAACCTAACCTAAGCTAACCTACATTGACCTAACCCAAACTAAACCTAACCTATCCTAACCTATCTTGACCTAACGTAATTGAACCGTGCCACAAGGATCCCAAGGAGGAGGTTAAGAGTGAAAAAAAAAAGACGGTACCCAAGACCCAGACCAAGAGGAAAGTGAAATCAAGGCGAGAATAAAGAAAAGAAGAAAGAATTAAGGACGAAGAAAAAATTAAGAATGATGGAGACAAGTTAAGAGACGGAGAAAATAATTCGTGAAGAAAATATGTAAGAAAACGTAAGAAGAAAATTATTAGAAAGGAAATATGAAAACAAAAAAGAAATAAACTGAAAAAAAAGAAAAGGAAGGAGTCAGTACGCCTTTAGTCTTGAGAGAGAGAGAGAGAGAGAGAGAGAGAGAGAGAGAGAGAGAGAGAGAGAGTTATTATCTTTTAGTTTTCTTTCATCTCTCTTTCTCAATCTGTTTTCCCTGACTTTCCATTTTCTTCATTTTCTTAATTATTTTTGGTGTTTCTTTCGTTTTAAGTTTTAATTGATACTTTGCCTTCAATTATTTCTTTTGTTAGACTTGTAGCCATTCCTTCCTTCCCCCGTTTTCCTCCTTTCTTCCTCTTTTCTTCCTTTCTTTCCTCTTTTGTTTTCATTTTCCTCTTTTTCTTTTATTCTGTTCTCCTTCTTTTCCTTCTTTATTTCCTTTATTAACATTTATTCCTACTCTGTTTCCTTCCTTTTTTCCTCTTTTCTTCCTTTTTTTCCACTTTTGTTTTCATTTTCCTCTTTTTTCTTCTCTTCTGCTTTTCTTTTCCTTCTTTATTTTCATTTTGCTCCTTCTCTGTTCGCCCCTTCCTTCTTTTTTTTTTTCCTCTGTTCTTTCCTTTCCTCTTTTGTTTTATTTTCTCCTTCGTTCCTTCCTTCCTTCCTTCTTTCTCTCCCTTTTATTATCATTTTCTTCTTTTCTCTTGTATTCTCTTCCTTCTTGTTTTCATCTTCTTCTCTTCTCCCCTCTTTCCTTTTCTTCCCTCTTCTTCCCTTTCGCATAATTTCCTTTATAATTCCCCTCCTCCTCCTCTTCTTCCTCCTCCTCTCATATCCTTCCCTTTCCTTCCTTTTTTTCTCTCCTCTTTCCTTTTCTTCCTCTTTTCTTCCCTTTCGCATGATTTCCATTATAATTCCCCTCTTCCTCCTCTTTCTCTTCCTCCTCCTCCTCTCATATCCTTCCCTTTCCTTCCATATTTTTTTTCTCTTCTCTCCTTTTTCCTTTTCTTCTTCCTTTCGCATCATTTCCCTTATAATTCCCCTCCTCCTCCTCCTCCTCTTCCTCCTCCACTCCACTTGAACTTTCCCCTCGCCCCACTTCTCCCTCCTCTTCTCTCCTCTCTTCTTTTCTCCTTTCCTCCACCCTTTCTCCCCTTCCCCTCTCCTCCTCCTCCTCCTCCTCCTCCTCCTCCTCCTCCTCCAGCTGGTAACACACGATACTTCTTTTCTTTTGCTTCTGTGCTCTCTCTCTCTCTCTCTCTCTCTCTCTCTCTCTCTCTCTTCATCTTTTCTTCTTGTTTTCATTTTCATTTTCTCTTTCATTTTAGTTTTAACGATTCACATTTTTTTCTTCTTTATTATTTTTTTTTCTTTTATTTTTCTCTTTATCATTATTTTTCTTTCTGGTATTTCCATTATTTATTGTTTTTCTTTCTGTTACCTGTTCGTCATTAACCTCAGGTGTGTTTATTTATTTATTTTTCTTTCCAGGTAAGTCTCGGATGGCCAGGAGGAAGCTGACGGTGGGTGAGTAGAGACAGATAGATAGATAGATAGATAGATGGATAGATAGACAGATGAAGATAGGGAGAGAAGAAAAAATGACTCAAGGGGAAGGGCTAGATTGGTTGATAGATAGATAGATAGA
Organism: Eriocheir sinensis; assembly: GCF_024679095.1. Classification (NCBI taxonomy): domain Eukaryota; kingdom Metazoa; phylum Arthropoda; class Malacostraca; order Decapoda; family Varunidae; genus Eriocheir; species Eriocheir sinensis. The sequence continues at coordinate 10,776,570 of NC_066560.1, forward strand.
TAGACAAATAGATAGATGGATAGATAGACAGATAGACAGATAGATAGATAGATAGATGAAGAGAGGGAGAGAGAAGAAAAAATTGACTGAAGGGGAAGTGATAGCTAGATAGATTGATAGATAGATAGATAGATACAGAGAGAGAGAGAGAGAGAGAGAGAGAGAGAGAGAGAGAGAGAGAGAGAGAGAGAGAGAGAGAGAGAGAGAGAGAGAGAGCAGGATTAAAGGGGGAGGCAGAATTTTTCCTCTTCCTCCCTCTCCTCCTCCTCTTCCTCCTCCTCTTCTTCCTCTTCACCCGCCTCTTTCTTTAATCATATATGTATCTTTTCTGCTAGAGAGAGAGAGAGAGAGAGAGAGAGAGAGAGAGAGAGAGAGAGAGAGAGAGAGAGAGAGAGAGAGAGAGAGAGAGAGAGAGAGAGAGAGAGCGGTGGGGCATGAATGGAGAGTGTGGCAAAGACTGAAGGAGATGAATAGGGGGCACCGAAGGAGGAGGAGGAGGAGAAGAAAAGAAGAGGAGGAGGAGGAGGAGGAGGCGATGGTCTGGCGGTGATCAGATTAATGGAATCCTTCTTGTCCTGTAGGAGTGAAGGAGGGAAGGAGAGAAGGAGAGAAGGAGGAAAAGATCATAGGAAAAATAAAGAGAGCGAGAGAAGGAAAGATGAAAGGAGGAGGAGGAGGGAGGAAAAGAGGAAGGAGAAATCAAGGAGAAAACGGAGGAAAGAAAGAGTGAGGGAAGGAAGGAGGGAAGGAGTAAAGGAGGAAATAGGAGGAAAATATAATAGGAAAAAGAAAGACAGTGAGAGAAGAAGAGATGAAAGGAGGAGGAGGAGGGAGGAAAAGAGGAAAGGATCAAGGAGGAAACGGAGAAAGGAAAGACATTGAGAGAAGGAAGGAAGGAGGGAGGGAAGAAAGAACGAGGCAATGGAGAAAAAGGAAAAGGGAAAAACTGAGTAAGAGAAGAAAGGAAGGAAGGAAATAGAGAAAAGAAGAAGGGAGGGAAGGAGGGAGGAAGGAAGGGGTGAAGAGAAAGGAATGAAAGGTAGGGAGAGAAAGAATGAGGGAGAGAGGAACAGAAGGGAAGGAAGAGGAGGAAATAGGAGATAAGGAAGACACTGATGGAAGGAAGGAGGAGGTAATGGAGGAAATAGGGATAAGGAAGACTGTGTAAAGCAGGAAGGGAGGGAAGGAGGGAGGAAGGAAGAGGAGGAAATGAGAAGAGAGCGGCAGGAGGAGGTTAGGGTAGAGGGAAGGGAGGAAGGGAAGGGAAGGAGAGAAAGAATAGGAGGAGGAAGGGAAAGGAAGGAAGGGAGGGAGAGAAAGAATGGAGAAAGGAAGGAAGAGAAGAGAAGGAAGGGAGGGAGGAAAGGGAAGAAAGGGAGGTAAAAGGGAAGGAAGGAAAGGAGAGAAAGAATGGGATAAGAAGGAAGGGAAGGAAGGAAGGGAATGAGAGAAAGAATGGGATAAGGAGGAAGGGAAGGAAGGAAGGGAGGGAGAGAAAGAATGGGAGAAGGAGGAAGGGAAAGGAAGGAAGAAAGGGAGAGAAGGGAAAGAAGGTAAGGAGAGAGAGAGAGAGAGAGAGAGAGAGAGAGAGAGAGAATCAAACAGTCGATAACAGAGGGAGGGAGGTGAGAAGGGAGGAAGAAGCACGCAGGGAGATGGAGGAAGGGAGATAGGCACGCAGAGAGAGAGAGAGAGAGAGAGAGAGAGAGAGAGAGAGAGAGAGAGAGAGAGAACACAGCCGGAGGAAGGAGGAACACCATGGTAAAAAAATTGAAGGATGAAAGGTCGAGGGAGGGAGGGAGGGAGGGATATGGACACGGACACACGCACGCACACACGCAAGAGGGAGAGAAGGGAGGGAGGGAGGGAGGGAGAGAAGGTAGGGAGGTAGATTGAGAGATACTAAGAAGAAAAAAACGAGACAGTAAGATATGGAGGAAGAAAGAGAAGGCAAAAAGAGGAGGAGGAGGAGGAGGATGAAGAGGAGGAGGAGGAGGAGGAGACAGTTATAATATCTGCACTAAAGTATCTTCGTTTATTTATCGTCAAAAAATAATAATAATAATAATAATAATAATAATACCAGACGGGCTATCCCTTATAATTATTACCTACTTATAAATTTTCTTATACATTTATTTTTTCCATCATTTTTTTATTCATTTTCCTTTCCCATTCATACAAAAAAGGAAGAGAAAAAAAGCGCTCTTCAAGAAACAACAAAAATAAACTATAATTATGTTTCAAACGAGTATTTTAAACCAGAGGAAGCCATTATATGCAAGTAATAGGAGAAGGAGGAAGAAGAAGAAGAAGAAGAAGAAGAAGAAGAAGAAGAAGAACCAGTCGGAAAAAAAAAGTTAATTACGAGAAGAAAAAAAGAATGGAAGTAAAGGGAAAAAAAGGGAGAGAAGAGGTGGAGGCATTTCTCTCTAGTGTAGGGGAGGAAGGGAGGCAAGGATCATGGAGGAGGCAACACCGGAAGGGAGGAAGGGAGAGAAGACGAGAGAGGAGGAAGGGAGAGAAGAGGAGGGAGGAGGAAGGGAGAGAAGAGGAGGGAGGAGGAAGGGAGAGAAGAGGAGGGAGGAGGAAGGGAGAGAAGAGGAGGGAGGAGGAAGGGAGAGAAGAGGAGGGAGGAGGAAGGGAGAGAAGAGGAGGGAGGAGGAAGGGAGAGAAGAGGAGGGAGGAGGAAGGGAGAGAAGAGAAGGGAGGAGGAAGGGAGAGAAGAGAAGGGAGGAGGGAGGAGGAAGGGAGAGAAGAGGAGGAAGGGAGGAAAGGTGAGGCGTGAACAGGTAATATCCTCCAGGTGAAGGCCTATTAGTCCCTTCTCCTACCTGTTGAGAGAGAGAGAGAGAGAGAGAGAGAGAGAGAGAGAGAGAGAGAGAGAGAGAGAGAGAGAGAGAGAGAGAGAGTAGTAGTAGTAGTAGTAACAGTAATAGGAGAAGTAGTATACAGCGTTATCATTCTCTTCTTCCTCCTCCTCCTCCTCCTCCTCCTCCTCCTCCTCCTACCTGTGAATGAGTTCCGGAAGCACATTCGGCAATTAAAACGAAGGTAAAAATGATCCCTCAAACACTTGGCAATAATTGAAGGTGACGCGGGGATAGCCTTCAAAGAGAGAGAGAGAGAGAGAGAGAGAGAGAGAGAGAGAGAGAGAGAGAGAGAGGGGGGGTTGCATCGTCGTATTGGCACTAATTAAGACACGTTGCGAGACAGGTACTGAGGATGACAGGTATTCCCAGGTGTGTGTGTGTGTGTGTGTGTGTGCTGGTATGTACTATCGATTATGTAAATGTATGCGAATAGTTATCACACACACACACACACACACACACACACACACACACACACACACACACACACACACACTATCACGAACGGACTTTCTTAAACACTTCCTTCAACAATGTCGGTACAAAAGTTCTAGGTCCAAAATGTAGGCTTAAAAAGTGTACTCTATTCTTCCTCTTCCTTTTCCTCCTCCTACTCCTTATACTCCCTCTTCCTCCTCCTCCTCCTCCTCTTCCTCCTCCTCCTCCGGGCATAAAAAAATGTTAGCTAAAATTGTACTGCTTTCTTCCTCCTCTTCCCTCTCCTCTAATACTACTTATGCTCCCTCCTCCTCCTCCTCCTCCTCCTCCGGGCATCATAACCCTCCCCACGCAACTGTTGTGGCCGAAGTGACTCAGAAGAAAAGGATTCCAGGGGACAAACTTCCTTGTAACCCAATCAAAAGTTAGGTTCTTGCGTCCCCCTCCCCACTTTCTCCTCCTCCTCCTTCTCTTCTTCTTTTTTTTTTTTTTCCCTCCATCATATGTCACCTCCCAGACTTGACACACCTCCTGCACATTGCTCTCCCACATTATTTTTTTATATAGCATCTAACTCCCCATTTACAGTTTATTTTAATTACTCTTTCGTTTTCTCTTCCCCTTTCCCTTCTCTTTCCTTCCCTTTTTCCCTGTTTTTCCTCTTCACAGCTACTCCTTTCCCCTCCATTTCCCCTCGTCCTCCCCTTCATCTCCCACCACTACTACTACTACTACTACTACTACTACCACTACAGAGACGGAGATGGGGTTCCTCTAGCGGTGTAGTTCGTCAGAAAAGAGAATTTTATGCAAACGCCCAAGGGGATTAACCTAATGATCTACCTTAGTCCCCCTTTCCAACGTCCTTTTTATCCTTCTCCTCCTATCTGCTCATCATCATCCTTTTCTGTTTCTTAATTCCTTCATCTTTTTCATCCTCCTCCTCCACCTCCTTCCATTCCTCATTTCAATATTCTCTCCCTCTCCTCCTCCTCCTCTTCTTCCTCGTTTTCCTTCTCCTCCTCCTCCCTTCCTCCTCCTCCTCCTCATCCTCTTCCTCATCATCTTTCTCCGTTTCCTAATTCCTTCCTTATTTTCATCCTCCTGTTTCTCATCTTCATCATTTTCTTCTTCCATATTTCCCTCCTCGTCTTCATCGTTTTCCTTCTCCTCTTCCTCCTCCTTTTTGCCCACATTTTCTCTTTTCTTTGGTGTTTATGTGAAGATTTGAAGTTGTCTTTCTTATAGTGTTAAAAGGTTTGATTCTGTCGTTTATATTTTCATCTTTTATGTGTTACTTCTATTCCTTATTTTGGTTCCGTCATGTAATATTTTCATCCTTCAAGAGACCATTTATTTTTTTTTTTTTCCATGCAAGAAGAGAGTCCTGGCCTATGTATGTTTTGTTTTTCTTTCCCTTGTTTATTGTTTTTATTTATTTTTTTCCCTTTTACTGTTATTGGTTTCCTCCTTAAGGTGTTTTGTACGCGGCAGTTTCCGTCGTAAAAATGTAGTTTATGTTTGTTTGTCGTCTTGAAATACTACCTCGTGTGTTGCCGGCGGGAGGCTGTCCTTAATCTCGGTGCATTGTGGGTGTTGTGTGTGTGTACTTGAGGGATGACGAAAACACACACGTCTCTTAAGGGGCTAATACACTGGGCAAATTTTCTTCAGTCAAACCACGATATCCGCTAGCGTGGTTCTCATTTGTTTCTTGTTATTGCTGCTGCTGCTGATGAGTAATACCGTCGTCCTTCCGTGAAATCTACCGTAGCTTTGGAAGATCGTGGACACGTCAGAAGACCACGGAAATATGAGAGCATCCCCAGCGGAAATCGTGGTTTGACTGAAGATCCACGGAAAATTTGCCCAGCGTAATAGGTTGGTATTGTCAGATGCTCCTCCCCCTCACATCAACTATTTCCAGAGGCCAAAAAGGAGGTTAATCGAGTTATAATGAGTGTTATTTTAGGTTCACGGTACAGAAGAAGGCTCAGACTACCACCAGGGTCATAAAAGTACCCCTGGAAATGCCCTAAACTCCCACGAAAGACTAGTAAATTACGTGTTCTTGGGCGCAGAAATGTTTAAAAATGTGGCCCATAGCCCCTTAAGTAGGTCCCATTCTAGTGAAAACGAGTGCAGGCAGTTACGGGTCTGTGTATCCCACCTTGACAGAGCGGAGGGACGCGCCTTTTATTTATTTATATATCTTTACAGCTAAGGAAACAGCTCAAGGGCAAAAAGAAAAAAAGAAAACAATAATGAAAACAATAAGCCCGCAAATCACTGTTCCTATAAAAATAAAAATAAAGAGTTAAGAGGAGTGGCCGAAAGAGAGGTCAATTTCGAGTCCTGATCCTCTCCTCTGACTTAAGGGATATAATATACTGTCTGTTTGGGCTAAGAGATGTAATGTATTAGGTCTTTTGTTTCCATATTTCAAGTCATATTTTGTGTGTTATGTATCTCCATCTTTCTGTATTTTCCTTATCTCATTTTCTTTATATTCATGTACCTTCTTATACTCCTTTTTTTCTGTTTTTCCCCTATTTCTGTATTAGCATCTGCCTTTATTTATTTTCTCTATCTATTTCCTTCTTTATATATATATTTGTGCCACTGTATAACCTCCGCTTCATGCCACCTTCCTATTACCCCGATTTCATTTGTTTCATTAATGTGTCTCTTGTCTACGCATATTTTCTTTTATTTTTTTCACTTTCCCATTTTTTGTTACAGTTTCCCTTTCTCCATCCTTGTTAGACACTTGCAAACACAGCATCTCTTCCTCTCCCTCGTGTATTCCTCCTCCTCTTCCTCTTCCTCCTTCTCCTCCTCGTCTACCTCCTCTAATCTCCCTTCACGAATTCCCTTTCCCAAGATAGAAGAGACAATTGTATTAACCAAATGAGCCAGAAACTCGTGTGTCCATCTGATGAGGCAAGTTTTTGTCAACAAGGCCCCTGGAGGCTTACGCTGCAGGGGGGGAAGGGTGGAGGTAGAAGAGGAATGAAACAAGGGAAGGGAACGTGGAAAAAAATTTGTGGAAGTGGAGTAAAGGTGGATGAAGAAAACAAGCAAAACTGGAAGGAGACTTGCGTATAGTGATTTAATAGAGTGTGAATGGGTTAAACGTACTAATGAAGGCGATTTAGATTACGTATTTGGAATGAAAAAAAGGGAAGGGAAAGTGGAAAGAAATTTGTGGAAGTGGAGTAAAGGTGGATGAAGAAAACGAGCAAAACTGGAAGGAGACTTGCGTATAGTGATTTAATAGAGTATGAATGGGTTAAGGATACTAATAAAGGAGATTTAGATAACGTATTTGGAATGAAAAAAAGGGAAGGGAAAGTGGAAAGAAATTTGTGGAAGGGAAGTAAAGGTGGATAAAAAAATGGAAGACTTGCGTATAGTGATTTAATAGAGTACGAATGTGTTAAGCGTACTAATAAAGGCGATTCAGACAAAGTACTTATGCTGAAAAACAAAACCTAGGAAAAATAACAAGTTCCAAATCGGATATATTCAAGTTCATGTAGAATATGGGCAAAAAAAAAAAAAAAGGTCCACGAATTTGATATAGTGGATGAGTGGTAACAAACTGAGCAGACGTATGATTGATGCAAACGCGGATTAAAATTTCAAGTGGAGGCTGGATAAATTTATGAACGAGGAGGGGAGTTGGTGAATGACTCAAAACTCAACAGCTGGGTGTTTCGATAAGGAAAGACCGCGGGAACAGGCCTTAAATTAATATATAAATGTGTGTGGGTGTGGGTGTGGGTGAGAGAGTTTCCAGAGAGAGAGAGAGAGAGAGAGAGAGAGAGAGAGAGAGAGAGAGAGAGAGAGAGAGAGAGAGAGAGAGAGAGAGAGAGAGAGAGAGAGCACGATAATATGTAGGAAAATATGGAAAAAAAAAACTAAAAAATATATAAAATTAAGGAAAGACGAAAAGCATAGTGTAAGGAAAGCCAAAAGGAAGAATGAAGAAATTATACACTAGACAAAAAGAAAGAGATGAAAATGACATATAGAAAGTAACAGATGGTGAGGGAGGAAGAGGAGAAAGAGAACTGCAGAAATTTGATAAAAGGAACAAGACTGAAGTTAACGAAGGAGGAGGAGGAGGAGGAAGATGAAACTTGGTGAAATATAATGTTGATGATGAAAGTAATAAAAAAATGTACGAAATGGGAAATAACGAAATAAAAAAGAAGAAGTGGGGCCTTTGGTGGAGTAAATATGATTAGTGGATAGAGGGAAAAAAAAAGATAAATTAGAAACGAACGGGGAAATAGAGAGGAGAAGATTGACTTGAGATGATGACCACGTGAAAGAATGGAGGAAGGAATGAAGGAGGGAAGGAAGGAAGGGAAGGAAGGAAGGAAGGTAAAACATTGACCATTATAACTACACCATCAGTCACTCCTCCACCTCGCCCTCCTCCACCTCCTCCACCTCCTCCTCCTCCTCCTCCTAACAGCATCCTTCTTTCTTTCTTCCCCCGTCCTCCTACACACACAGAGAGAGAGAGAGAGAGAGAGAGAGAGAGAGAGAGAGAGAGAGAGAGAGAGAGAGAGAGAGAGAGAGAGAGAATAACACCCCCCCCTCCACCCACTTTCCATCCCCTCCACCTCCCTCCCCCCCTGGTAAAGTGAAGGCACCATACGTATAGTTAAAACCCGCTTCATAAATCCGCTGCTTCAAAAACTCCACATTATGGCGCGGGGTGCATAAAAGAAAGTGGACTGACTATATTTATGGAAGGCGCGCCACATTACTCCCCCTGGTGGTGGAGGTGGAAGCGGTGGTGGTGGTGAGCAAAAAAATAAAGGGGGGGGGGGGAAGGGACCTGGAATATAACATGCATGGTGACTTATAGAGAAGAATGGGAAGGGAAGGCAAAGAATGAAAGATAAGGAGGTGAAGGGTGTCGGTAGGATGGGGTAACAGAGTGAAGTGAAAGACGAGAAGTGCGCAAAAGGAATAGAGAGAAAGCCAAAGAAGGAAGAGGATAGGGAGATGGATACTGGATAGTGAAGGTAGGATGAGAGTAAGGATGCGTAGAGGTTGACATAGAGGAATTATAAGGGAAATGACTGGAAAAAAGGAAGGAAAAGACGAGAAGTGCGCTAAAGGAATAGAGACACAAGCCAAGAAGGAAGTGGATAGGGAGATGAATAGAAGATAGGATGAGAGTATAGAGATTGACATAGAGGAATGGAAAGAGAAACGGCTTGGGAAAAAAAGGGAAGGGAAAGACGAGGGCAGCATGCAACTTACTGAAGAATGTGAAGAAAAGGAAAGAAATAGGGGAAATAAAGATGCCAGAATGGGTGGGTAGAGATAGATAGTAAGGTGTAGATGCATAGAAGAGAAACGAGGGAGAAAAAGGATGGGAAAGAAGAGGAAAAAACATGCATGGTTGTAAATTATAGAGGAATGGGAAGGAAAACAGCGACAGGGGAGAGGGGAGGTCAGTGGGAAGAGGGAGAAGAAGCAGAAGGGAGAGCATTGTGTTGCGGGGATGGGGAGAGGAAGGGTTGTGGGGTGTCCATGGGGGTGTCTGCCTCTACCTGACGGTCTGAGAAGTGCAATTTGTGACCTCACCTGCCTTTATGACCTCCATCAAGGCGCCCTCCACCTCCCCTGCTCACATCTGTCCTCCCTCCCTCCTCCTCCCTCCCACTCACTTCCTCCCACCCCCAGTCGTCCCTTCCCACACATTTTCTTCCTGTCAGTGGTGACCTTTCGAGCCTGGACGCAGCCTTGACGTCTAATGAGACTCAGGTCAGGTCAGGTCAGGTCAATCCCGGGTCACTTGGGGTGAGGTGAATGGTTTGGATGTTAGAATGACTCACGAAATCTTCGGCTCGGAAAGATTTCCCTAAGTTTTTTTTTTTTTTTTTTTCCAACAGCGAGAACCTGAGGCAAAAGAGCATTCAGTTAGTTCTCGATTTATCAGTTCTCGATTTTATAACATAAGAACTAACGATTTTAGAACATAAGAACCAATCGATTTTAGAACATAAGAACTAACGATTTAAGAACATAAGAACTATCGATTTTAGAACATAAGAACCAATCGATTTTAGAACATAAGAACTAACGATTTTAGAACATAAGAACTAACGATTTTAGAACATAAGAACGAATTTTAGAACATAAGAACAAAAGCCTCAGAACTTATTATTACCTTGTTCATACATCAGGAAGAACTTTCTCTGTCTGTCTCTTACTTCTTGAGCAACACTAAGACGTCCATTGCTTTTATGTAGCTGTTGCCTACTCGAACGCATGCAGCACAGTTTTGATATTTTCCGGTGTGATAAAAGTCGTGGTTTTCAATATCTATAAAAAAAAATCTACTTTTGCATGTAAACACCACACGCTGTATAGAAAATGTTTTGTCTAAAGTAAACAAACAACAAACGTTCAGCCTCGCCATTCTAAGATAAATAACGGAAATAATAACCGTAATTGTAATGATAATAATGTTGGTGACAGTAATAATGCAAATAGTAATACAAATAAAAATGCGATCAAATAAATAAGAACGTGAGGCGCAGGTCAGCGGGGCGGCGGCAGGAAAGACAGGTTGCCGAGGAAGTATCAGATAAACGGCAAAAAGTAAATCGGAGACAAGAAAATGTACATATGACTCAGGGATCAACTTACAGCGGTGACTCGAGTGACCTCCGCCGATAAAATTGTAACACAGCAAAAAAAGAAGTAATTGAAGCATGAATGAAAAAAAATCGAGAGAGAGAGAGAGAGAGAGAGAGAGAGAGAGAGAGAGAGAGAGAGAGAGAGAGAGAGAGAGAGAGAGTTTAAATAAAAAAAAAGGGGGGGAGGGACAACACAGCGATCTGGGAAGGGAAAACGGCAAAAAGAAATTAAGACAGGGGGAGGAGGAGGAGGAGGAGGAGGAGGAAAAGGACGACAACGGGAGGAGGGAAGGGAAGGAGAGGAAGGAAGGAAGGATGAAGAGAGAGAGAGAGAGAGAGAGAGAGAGAGAGAGAGAGAGAGAGAGAGAGAGAGACACGTCAGATCAAGAGGCCGTTTGTCATGTGGTGTTGGGTGATATCTATAACGAAATGACGATCGTGGGAGTGGACGATGAGGGGGCTGTGGTGGAGAGAGGAGAGTGGAGTGGTGGCGGTAGTGGGGAGTCAGACGTAGTGGCGGCGGCGGCGGTGGTAGTGGTGGTGGAAGTGGTGGTGGTGGTGGTCGTATCTCAGGTCCCGTGCAATATCGGTGTTGAGCTGGTTCTCCTGCAACAAAGACAACCCACAGCCGCAGCCTCGAGTCTGTCATCATTAATGTCCAATAAGAGATGGTATTGTACTGCGTGCCGGGAAGGGAAGGCGAGGGGAAAAAAGGAAAGGAAGAAGGGAGGTAAAAGGTAATGATAGGAAAGAGAGAGAGAGAGAGAGAGAGAGAGAGAGAGAGAGAGAGAGAGAGAGAGAGAGACTCGTTGCAATCTCTTCCATGTTTCCATCTCGTTATTTCCACCTTTCCCAATGCCACTTCTTCCCTCCTTCCCCACATTTCCTTGCACATCAGTTGAAAGTGACTTTAGCCGGGTCGTCTTTCCATGCTGAGACAACGGAAGGGAAGGATAGGGAAGGGGGAGAGAGAGAGAGAGACTCGTTGTAAGCTCTTTCATGCTTCCATCTCTCATTATTTCCACCTTTCCCAGTGCTACTCCTTCCCTCCTTCCCCACATTTCCTTGCACATCAGTTGAAAGTGACTTCAGCCGGGTTGTCTTTCCATACTGAGACAATTGAGGTTTCCAAGACGTATGGAGGAAAGACTAGTCGATGACGGGTGGAAGGGAGGGAGGGCAGGTGTTCGGAGGGAAGGTGGAGGAAGGCGAGGAAAAGGGAAGCAATGTCGAGGAGGGGGAGCGGTAAGGGATGGCATATGTGAGCAGTAAAGGGAAGCGAAGGGAGGGCAGGTGTGGGGAGGGAAGGTCAAGGAAAGTAAGGCAAAGGGAAGCGAATCAAGCTCATGAGAAGTTTTAAGTGTAGATCAATTTTAGGATTAGCGTGGAAAAGGGAAAGGCAAGGTGAGGTAAGGAGGGCAGGTGTGAGGAGGGAAAAAAAAGCTAGGTGAGGCAAAGGGCAGCGCACTAAGCAAGCTCTAGAAATGAAAGGTGTAGATCAATTTTCGGATTAGAGGAGAGTAGTGAAGGGCAGGATGAGGTCTGGAAGGGAATGGTTGTAGGTTGTAGAGAGAAGGATGGTGAAGTTTGCAATAGTGTTCCTCGCGCAGTGCTGGGGAAAAAAAGGGCACAAATGTCTGAATTAGTGAAGATAAGTGAGTTTATTTCAGGTTAGAAAATAATATAACACTGAAAAGGAAAGTGTGTGAATAAGGAGAAGGGAGGAACGAGAGGAGGAGGACCTAAGAAGCGATACAAAGCGTTACAGGTCAAAAGAAGAAGAAGAAGAAGAGGTGAGGCAAAGGGCAGCAAACTAAGCAAGCTCCAGAAATTAAAGGGGTATCAATTTTCGGATTAGAGGAGAGTAGGGAGGAGCAAGGTGAGGTCTGGAAGGGAATGGTTGTAGGTTGTAGGCGTGGAAGGGAATGCTGAGGCCGCGGAAGGCACAGCGGATCAGCCATGCCGTTGGGACTCGCTGGACCTCACTCAGGGCTGCGGGGCGGGAAGGGCGGGCGTGGCTCAGGGAATATTGGGCTTGTGAAAGATATGCACGGGAGGAACCAGGAATGCAGTGCGGCGCCCCTTCATTGAGATAGTGATCCCCGCCCCTTGCCTCTTGCCCCCGCCCCGCCAGTGACCACCACCCAGGGCATGCCAACCCCGCTTCTTGCCCCGCCCCGCCAGTGACCACCACCCAAAGTATGCTACCCCCGCCCCGCCAGTGACCACCACCCAAAGCATTCTACCCCCGCCCCGCCAGTGACCACCACCCAGGGCATGCCAACCCCGCTTCTTGCCCCGCCCCGCCAGTGACCCAGAGCACCCAGAGCATGCTACCCCCGCCTGCCCTCGCCCTATCCCAGGCTGCTGATTGGATTACGCACACACAGTTAGGGGGACAAACAAGGTTATAGGCTGTGAGTTGTCTCGCAGACGCTCAGCACACACGGCAAGACGCGACACTAGATTTAGATGATTATTATTATTATTATTATTATTATTATTATTATTATTATTATTATTGTTGTTGTTGTTGTTGTTGTTGTTGTTGTTATTATTATTTGATCTATTTATTTATTATCATTTATTTTATTTATTATTTTTATTTATTTATTTTTTTTTTTTTTTTTTTGTGTGTGTGTGTGTGTGTGTGTGTGTGTGTGTGTGTGTGTGTGTGTGTGTGTGTGTGTGTGTTAATGTCTCGCTCCCGTTATTCGCTTGCACCGCCAATTACCTTCTCAGTAAAGTTTTATGACCCCCTCCCCCCCTCCACCCCCCCTTCCTCCTCAGGCCCCCGAGTAATAAACGAGTAATACAAATAAAGGTTAACGAAGCACAAATGTCGCGGTGCTTGGGTTTTGGATGACACCCCCGAGCCCCCAGCGGTAACCTTTATGGCGCGTCGACAGATGGCGCTGATGATGACGGCGATGTTGATGGATTTACAACCACGTGTGTTTATTACCCTTCAGGCGACAAATTCCATCTCCATCCCTTGTGTCAGTGTTACGAGAAAAATGTTATAAAAAGTACGAGGAAAATACAAGTCTAGGACGCGTATCTGCATGAAGGCGTCCACTGTATCCGTTCTCTCCGTGCGTTGAGGAGTGGCAGGAGTAGTGACGGGTATTAGTCCGGTATTTTCAGACGCTCCCGCCTCTCACATAAGCTATTTCCAAAAACCGAAAGAGATATTAATAGCGTTGTGATTAATGTTACTTCCACGTTCATGTTACAGAAGCTTTGTCACGCTACCACCAGGGTCAAAAAACTACCCCTGGAAATGCCCAAACTACCCGTGAAAGCGTTGTCAAAGTTGTGTTCTTGGGTCTTGAAAGGTTTAAAAATATGGCCCTTAGGCAGAGAGGAGGAGGCTAGAGGAGGACTATGGGGGGATCTGCACGGTGTATGGGCTGTATGGGGACAAGAAGGAAACAGAGAGAAAAATGGTGAAGCTGGCTTAAGTGTTCCTCGCGCAGTGCTGGGGGAAAAAATGCCACAAATGCGTGATTAAGTGAAAATAAGTGACTTTATTGCAGTTAGGAAAGTCACATTGTACTGAAAAGGAAAGTGTGTAGTAAGGAGGAGGACCTAAGAAGCGATACAAAGCGTTACAGGTCAAAAGAAGAAGAAGAAGAGGGAAAAGCTGAGGCGAGAGAAGACCGCTGGAAAACATGACGGAAACATATACAAAGGAACACAACGGAAGAACAAACAACAGCTATAGATAACGTGACAGCAGGAATGGACGAGGATAGATGGATCGCGACTGGCGGGAGGACGGTAACGAAGACAGATGCTCAGGTGGAGAGGTAGATACAAAGGTAGATAAATAGACAGGTAGAGAGATAGATAGATAGGCGTGAAGGTCAGTTTTCCTCTTCTGCCTTGAGGGGACAACAGGATGAGTCACTGCCCCCCTCTCCTTCCCCTTTACCTTCTCCCCCCCTCCCCTTCACTCCCATTCCCCTTTCCCCCTTCCCTAGTCCGTTCTCTTCTTCTAAACCTTCCCCTCCCCTCTTCTCCCCCCCTCCCCTTCACTCCCATTCCCCTTTCCCCCTTCCCTAGTCCGTTCTCTTCTTCTAAACCTTCCCCTCCCTTCTTCTCCCCCCCTCCCCTTCACTCCCATTCCCCTTTCCCCCTTCCCAATATAGTCCGTTCTCTCCTTCTGAACCTTCCCCTCCCCTCTTCTCCCCCCTGACCCTCTCCTCTTCCACGATGCTATTCTTTCCTTTCCTCCATCCTAACCCCCCTGTTTCCTACCTTACCTACCTCCACCCCCCTTCTACTTTCCCTCCATCACAATCTCCCTCCTTTTCCCAAATCGTCAACGGCCACGCCACCCCTCCTCCTCTTCCTCCTCTCCCCCCTTTTAATCGCCCGCCAGGTGGGGTGCGGGGCCCGGCGTCAGGTGAGCTCAGGTACTCCCCGGGGAGGCTAATTAACCCGAATGAGGGCCCGACCTGACCTCACCTGTCCAGACGCGAACACTTAACGAACCGCCTGACGCACCTTTCGCAGCCTCCCGAGAACTGCCTCTAACTCCTTCACACCTTTCCTCACTGTTTAAATCTCTCGCCCTTCCATTGCCTTCCCTCCCTTCCTTACCTTATCTCCCTTCACCTTAGGGTCGTATTTTAAAACATTTCGTCGCCCAAGTTCACATATTTGACATGGCTTTCGTAGGAGCTGTAGGCCTTTCCAGGGGTAGTTTTATGACCCTGGTGGTAGTTTGACCCTTTCTCTGTGCCATGAACCTTAAAAAACACTCATGAAAACCCGATTGATTCCCTCTTTGACCTTTAGAAATGGTTGATGTGAGAAGCGACGGTCTTAAAATACAGCCCTAACTCCCTCCCTTTACCTTCCTCATCCCCTTCTCAGGTGTTTCCACGCTGTTTTAATAATATAATAATTGTTTTCCCTTGCGACGGTTGGCTTATTCACACATTCAAAAGGTTCCATAGTTACCGAAGTCGCGGTTTTCCCTTCACATTGGTTACATGCCGCACGATAGCCCGCTGGTCCGAGGGATGAGGTGTCAGGAAAAGGAGGAACATACGACAAGAGACAGGACGGAGGAATGTAGGGAAAAGAGAAACAGGAGACGGTACAGAACGGATAGAATAAGGAAAGGTGCGGAAAATATGAGAATAAAGTTGTGAATAAACTGAAATCAATGGTGGAAAGACAGGATGTGAAAAAATAAATGAAATCGGGAGTGATGTTGCAATAAAAGATGAAGCGAGGGAAAGTTGACCCATTGTAGAAACAGGAGACGGTACAGAACGGATAAAATAAGGAAATATGGAGAAAATATACGAATAAAATGGAGAACAAAGCTGAAATCAATGGTGGAAAGACTGGACGTGAAAAAATAAATGAAATCGGGGATGATGCTGCAAAAAAAGATATAACGAGGGAAATTTGACCCATTGTTTTGAGAGGATACTTAGCAATGAGAGAGACCTTAGTAGAAGACGAAGGAAAGAGGAGGGAGTTGGAGTGACTGGGAACGGAAAAATAGGAATAATACAAACGAGGTGATGAATAGCAAAGGCGAAAGGTGATAAAAAGGAAAGATATGAAAACAAGGCCAAGGAAACAAGGGTGACTGAAGAGAGGGAAGAGGAGGTAACGGACGAAAGGAGGAAGAATAGTTAGTGAAAGGGTAAGGAAGGGTGAAGAGGAGAAAGTGAAAAGGCGGAATAGGAATAGAAGGAGAGTACAGATGATAGGAGAAAGTGAAAGGGTGACGAAGGGTGAGAAGGAGAAAGTGAAAAGGCGGAATAGGAATAGAAGAAGACTACAGACGAAAGGAGGAAGAGAAAGGGTGACGAAGGGTGAGCAGGAGAAAATGAAAAGGCGGAATAGGAATAGAAGGAAAACAGAACAAGAGGTAGAGGGAAGAAGGAAAAAAGGAGCGTGATGAGAAAGAGAAAGGAAAGGAGGAGAGGCAGAGGAGGAGGAGGAGGACAACTCAGCAGGGTCGTGAATGGTCGAGGTCTGGTCGTAATTCCGGTCGTTGTGGTCGATAGGTCGATACACGGCCAAGTAGTATTCTCATTTCTGGTTTGTAAGGGTCCCCGCGTGAAAAGTTGGCCCGCGTGTCACCCTGGCGGCGGGGCGGGGAAGCTTAAGGGCCGAGGGATGAACGGACCAACAGACTCCTTACGTTCATGTGTTCTTACTTTCCTGTTCATCCATAATTCCACCCCTCAGCCTCTCTCTATAGGAAGGGTGAACAGGAGAAACTGAAAAGGCGAAATAGGAATATGAGGAAAACAGAAGACAAGAAATAGAGGGAAGAAGGAAAATGAGTGTGATGAGAAAGTTCAAGGAAAGCGAAAGGAGGAGGTGGAGGACACCCCATTTTCCTCCCCCACCCCCTTCCTACCTAATGCATACTTCATCCTCCATCTGTAAACGCTCCATAGCCTACCTGACACATCTCTCCAACTCTCCGCAGCCTCACCACAGTCTACACACGGACCTTACCTCACCCCATCTCTTTTTTTTCTTCTATTCTCTTACCTGAAGGTCAATTAAGGTGATACGTGGGTGTTAATGGGAAGTGTTGCAGGCAGTGTTTATTTATGTTCCCTGTTCCTATTTTCCCGTTCCCCAGTTTTAAGATGACGATATTTACCTCGCGTTTTTATCTTTTGATCTTACATGAAGGTTAAGGAGAGAAGACATGGTAGTTGATAAGAGGTAAAAAACGTTCCTTTCACGACATATTTCGGTAATGAAATCAACCGTTATATAAATTCAGGTTCAAGGAGTTAAGGAAAAATGGTTCAACAAAAAATATATGTATGAAACGAACAGTGGGGAGAGAGGGAAGCAATGTTGGGCGCTGTAGAGTGAAAAGGGGGAGGTAACATTATGGGGTAAGGGGAGAGGGGAGAAGGTCACGCTATGGGCTGTGATGTGTAGGAGGGGAGGTAAGGTTACGGGGGCGTAGGGTGTAGGGGAGGAGATAGTATACAGTGGAGAGATCGTAACATGGATAGGTACATTGCTTTGTAAAGGATAGAACACGCAGTAATGGATTTAAACTATATAGAAAAGTATAGATTTAGGAGGGAAATAGGCTGGCATTGGTTCAGTAATAGGGCGGTGTATGTTCTTACGTTCTTATAGCGTTGGTGGGGAACTTAGGAAGAGTTACATAGGGTTGGGAAAAGACGTGTTGAAGCCAAATGTATGGAAGCTTCGTTAGTGCCAATACGCCTGCAAGTTTGAAATGCTGGTTAGACTCGTCGATATATATTATAGAACACGCAGTAATGGATTTAAACTATATAGAAAAGTATAGATTTAGGAGGGAAATAGGCAGGCATTGGTTCAGTAATAGGGCGGTGGATGTTCTTACGTTCTTATAGCGTTGGTGGGGAACTTAGGAAGAGTTACATAGGGTTGGGAAAAGACGTGTTGAAGCCAAATGTATGGAAGCTTCGTTAGTGCCAATACGCCTGCAAGTTTGAAATGCAGGTTAGACTCGTCGATAGTAAGGCAGATGATGACACAATAACAGGATCTCAGGAGCTGTCATGTATAAGTCAACTGGTCTTTTGTGGTTCCTTTATATCGTCATGTATCACTGAAATTTATCCCATGACGCCATTATCCTGTTCTCCCTCCTCCCCCAGCATCCAGGCTCCCCAGTTCTGCATCTTCATCCCACCCCACCAATGGCCCTACCTCGCTCCTTCCCCTTCCTGCCCCCTCTTACCAACATAGAAGAAGCTCCCCAGTTCTGCATCTCCCCCACCCCACCAATGGCCCTACCTCACTCCCCTTCCTCCTTCCTCCCCTCCCTTACCTACACCACCAACAAAGAAGCTCCCCAGTTCTGCATCTCCCCCTCCCCACCAATGGCCCTACCTCGCTTCTCCCCTTCCCTTCCCCCTCTTACCTACACCACCAACAAAGAAGATGGAACAGACTACATTATCCGCCCAAAGCTACTGTCCATTCTTCCCTTTCTTTACATATCGGTTTTTTTTCACCCTACAAAATGATCAGCTGCCCCCGTCACTCCCACCCCCAGAGAACACCCCCCCCCCCATTCCATCCCTCCCCTACCTCCCATCACACATTCCCCATCCCTCTCACCCCATCACTAGGCTCATCCCCCATCCCTCCCCATCACTAGACTCATCCCCCATCTCTCCCCTACTTCGCATCACACATCCTCCCCATCTCCCCACCCCTAGACCAGAGTCATATTTCCTCTCCCCTCCCCTCCCCAACCCATGCAACTACGCCCTGCACTTTCCCAGCGTTTCAAAAAGCCGAAGAGAACACACACACACACACACACACACACACACACACACACACACCGGGCAGGGTCGGACATGCTGTATTAAGTGTATTATCCGCTCAATTCGCCTCGGTTCGTTAAGCGCAGTACCCGGCAGTCCACTCCCTTTTTCCGGCCCTTCGCCCCTCCCTGAATCCAGCCAAAAAAAAAAGGGAGGCAAAAGGGCAAAGAGATACACGCGTGATTGATTGAAGGCCCGGCCACGCCCACACGCATCTGCCTCCTCCATGTGTTGTGTGCCGTGATAGGCGTGGCGTGGGGTGGCGTGGCGTCGAGGGAGGCAAGGGTGGGTGACGTACAGGCAGACAGCGCAGGGTGGGGTGGGAGAGAGTAGAGTGAGAGCAACATGGGGGGGGGGGTGACATGCAAGCAGGCAGGGAGGCAACACGTGGCGAGGTAGGAGCATCGTGGAGTCGGGTGGGATGGGGTGGAACTTGCAGCGTTGCCAAAGTGTCGTACTCTGAACATTGCATTTATTAATTTTAGGCCCAAAGACTGCCGCAACCACACAAGCAACGATATAACATTATAGTTAGCGTTAAAACTGTTATATATTGATGCTTTTTTGTTTTTATTCCTATAGTTATCGGTCAGAAATTACGACAATGCAATGCGATGAGTACGATAATTTGACAACGCTGGGTGGAAGGGGAGTGGGATGGGGTGAGAACAAGGTGTGGTGGGGTGGGTCTGGGGTGTGACGGATGGGTTGAAGTGACCGAAGCAACAGAAGGGGAGGTCCAAGAGGTGGGGAGAAAGCCTTGTGAACTGGTGGAAGAGAAAGAGAATAAAGGGATGGGGAGATAACATTTTGGAGGTGTGGGGTGATAGGGGAAGTTAACGCTCGGGGCTGTGAAGGAATAGGGAGGAAGTAATGCTTTTGGGGGGGATGAAGGGATGGGGAGGTTACGTCAAGTGCTGTGGGGAGAGGGGGAGACAATGTTAGGAGCTGTAGAGTGAAAGGGGGGAGGCTACGTTATGGGGCGTGGGGAGAGGGGGAGAAAGGTAACGTTATGGACTGTGATGTGAAGGGGGGAGGTAACTTGGGGTGTGGGGTGAAAGGGGTGACAGCGTTGGTGGGGAGCTTAGGAAGGGTTATGTAGGGTTGAGGGGAGGCGTGGTGAGGCCAAATGTATGGAAGGTTAGTGGGGCGTTTAGTGATTGGGTTAGAGGCAGTCACGTGCTCCTCTCCCCCCCCCCCCCCCTTACACAAAAAAAATAATGATAATAGTAAATAAAATAAAATAATAAAAAAAAGCTAAATAGCCTCTGAGGTATGATTGACGTGTCTTTTTCTTGGTAGGTTGAAGGAAGAATTAAAATACCAACAAGTAGATTTTTTTTTTTTTTATCTATATTTTTTCAGTTAACTTCCTCTTGTTCTGCCTCCTCCTCCCCCAACCCCCCCATCCACCACCACCACCACCACAGTCGAGTATAATTTTTGCTTGTATCTTAGAATTTGAAAACATAAAAAATGAGAAAATAGTCAGATCTTTACTAATATCTACATACGAGGGAACAACCCCCCCCCCCCCTCGTCTCTCTCTCTCTCTCTCTCTCTCTCTCTCTCTCTCTCTCTCCCCTGGGGCGTTTCGTTGCTATAGTGACTCCCCTCGCTGGCCAGTACTCTCTCTCTCTCTTCATAACAGTAAAATCATATCAGTTGCCAAATAAAGTCTATCGTTGGTGGTGTTGAAGGTGGTGGTGGTGGTAGTGGTGGTGGTGGTGGTGTCGGTGGTGGTAGAGGTGGTGGTGGCGGCGGCGGCGTACCACAAGGATAGGTCTCAATGATGCAAGGACTGACTACATGAGGTTTGCGAGTCACCCTACGCATAGCACCTCCCGAGAACGAGTTTATCCTCCATCTGCTCTCCTTTCCCCCCCTCCCCGTCCATAAATCTGTCTTACCTCCCTTTGCAACTCTGTCACATTCATGAACTTCACAACCTCTCACTGTGCTGCATTGATTCACTACCCGGTGGCGCTGTGAATCGGGGAGTTGGTGGCGGTGGTGGTGGTGGAAGTGGTTGTGATAATATATGGTATGTGATGCGATGGTGGGTGATTTATTGGTTATGGTTGTGATGATAGTGGTGGAGGTAGTGGCTTGCAATGGTAGTGGAAATGGTTGTAATGGAAGTGGTGATGCTTCTATAGTTTGGATACGGTTGTAGCAAGGAAGGCTTTGGTAGTGGTCGTTTTTTTCTCTCTCTCTCTCTCTCTTTTACAGCAGAGGAGACAGTTCAAGGGCGTAAAAATAATAATAATAATAATAAAAATAATAATAATAATAATAATAATAATAATAATGAAAAAAAGCCCGCTACTTACTGCTCCTGAATAGACTCCAGAGGAGTTGTTATGGTTGTGAAAGTAAAGTAAGTAAGTAAGTAAAAAAGTATGTAGATAAGTAAGTAAGTTGAAATAGGATGAATGCGGTGGTCGTAGTTGTGGTGACGGTGGTGGTGGTGGTGGTGATGGTGGTGGGGTGATGATGGTAGTTTGAATATGGTAGAGGTCATTTTAGCTTAAACAGTCATACTTATGGTGATGATTCTTGTTATGGTGACGATGGTAGCTGTGATGGATAAATCGAAACTTTATTTTATTTTTTTTTTATTTTTTTTTATTTTTTACAAAGGAGACAGCTCAAGGGCACAACAAAAAAGGAAACAATAATAAAAAAAAAAAGCCCGCTACTCGCTGCTCCTAAAAAAAGAATCAAAAGAGGTGGGCGAAAGAGAGGTCGATTTCGCGGTAATGTTGGTGGTGGAGGTTGTGATGGTGTTGTTGGCGATGGTGGTGGTGATGGCGGTGGTGGTGATTGTGGTGGTTGTGTTCCCTTGGGTGTGTCGGGTCTCTGGGCGTCATTTTAACTCAGCAAACTCGGTGTATTAAATCGTGTACGAGGATTAAGTTTGCTTCGGCGTAACTTGTGGCTAATACCCGCTACACACACACACACACACACACACACACACACACATGTAGCCTTTCCCTACTCTCTCTCTCTCTCTCTCTCTCTCGTTTACGTATTTTTTTTTGCTATATCCATAATTGCCAGATATATGATACCTTGTCTTTTTTTTTTTTTTCAACAATTTGTCTTTAGTTTCTTGCATAATTTTTTTTAGGGGGGGGGGGTAGTTTACTGTTATTACTATTATTATTTTTTTCTCAATGCAGTATATTTAAAGTTGATTCCAATGTTTCCAAATTTTGCCAACTCAATTTTCGGCCGTTCGCCAGTTAATTTAGGCAATTTTCACGCTCAGCGAAAAATTTTACATATACTGCGATTCTCTCCCTCGTTTTCCCCCCCTCCGTTTTTTTCTGTTATTTTCCGGAGCTTAATTTTAATGCAGCCTCGTGTGCCGGCGATCGGAATTATGCGCGCGTGGTATTCATGTATGTGTCGTGTCGTGTGTGTGTGTGTGTGTGTGTGTGTGTGTGTATGGGCGGTTGTGGCTTTTGACGAGAATGAGGCAGATTTGCATTGGTGGACATGTCAACCCTTTCCATAACCACCTACTTGTCCATTCACTATCCCAACACTTTCCATGCACTGTCTACTTTTGACCCACTCCACACACTATTATATGCGTTTATTTATTTTATACCTAAACGTCAAAGCTTAATATTTCAATACCAAATTCACGAAAAAATGATCATGTTTTATAGATAGATAGATAGATTGATAGATAGATAGACAGATAAATTGATAGGAAGATAGATAGATATGGGATTAAAAAGTCGTAGATATTCCTTAAGTATCTTGCCTGGCTTCTGTATTATCATGTATTACAGAATATTAAGAAGGAATTTCCCAGCACTCTCCTCGGGCCGCCACGCGTGCATACTTATTCATGTAGAGACCGCCGCTTCCTGCAAAGTTTCACGCATACCATTAGCATACACCCCCGCACACACGCACACACTCGCCTCCGCCCTCACACTCCCTTAAGGGGCTATTTCACTGGGCTAATTTTTCGTGGATCTTCAGTCAAACCACGATTATCGCTAGCGTGGTTCTCATTTGTTTCTGGTTATTGCTGCTGATTCAATGACGAGAGAGAGAGAGAGAGAGAGAGAGAGAGAGAGAGAGAGAGAGAGAGAGAGAGAGAGAGAGAGAGAGAGAGAGAGAGAGAGAGAGAGAGAGAGAGAGAGAGAGAGAGAGAGAGAGAGATCACACGCGGGGGTCTGTCCTTAATCAAACTTGCGCGAACTCAATCCAAGTCATCTCAGTCGAAGTAAACGCAATCAGAACAGTCACCAAGAAGCTGTGTTAGTGTCTTTTGTATGGTGATGCATGCTCTCTCTCTCTCTTTATCATTTAGTGAATTAAGAGAGAGAGAGAGAGAGAGAGAGAGAGAGAGAGAGAGAGAGAGAGAGAGAGAGAGAGAGAGAGAGAGAGAGAGAGAGAGAGAGAGAGAGAGAGAGAGAGAGAGAGAGCAATAGACCCGACTTACCAACACTGTCATAGCAAGAGGCGTGATATTAAACCTATATTAACAGAGTGGCGGATAAGTTAAACAGGCTTGGCGGATACGTTGTGTCAATGCGATAGATAAATTCACAAAGGGAGACAAGTTCATGAATGGTTAGGCAAGGTAGGGTTCGGTTTCCAGGAGCTGCCTTCCACAGACCCACCTGCCGCTTGCACACACACACACACACACACACACACACACACACACACACACACACACACACACAGTCCTTATATTCCTACGAGGACTGCAAGGTATTCAAAAGCCCCGTTCACACTGGACCACGACAACCCAGCTACGGCCCGGCGATCATTTCAAGACCTCTTTCCGACTGTTTTATTTATTTTTTTATTATTTTTTTTTACAACAAAGGAGACAGCTCAAGGGCACAAAAAAAGAAACAATAATAAAAAAAGCCCGGTACTCGCTGCTCCTAAAAAAAAAGGATCAAAAGAGGTGGCCGAAAGAGAGGTCAATTTCGGGAGGAGAGGTGTGCGACCTTTTCACATCAACATTTCACACCCAAGACCTCGTGTACCCCGAATCGCTGGGTTGTCGTGGCTCAGAGTCGGCAGTGTGAGAACGGAACTTAACCCCTTGACTACGGATTTCCTACCAGAAGACATCACCAAGCTATAGGAATGGATCAAAAAGTGGCTGCTACAGTTCAATGAAGAAAAATGTTAAGTCATGCATACCAATACCACATGGGAAACACTCCACTATCCACCACAGAGGCAGAGAAAGACATGGGAGTCTATGTTATCAGGCTACCAGTAAAAGCCAAATTTGTTCCAATCGCAGCGGACGGGTTAACAGAGGCAGGGGTGCGAGGAGACCACCACCCATCCGTCGCAACGCCCACCGGGGAAAGTTTAATTTGAGACGATCTTATTGTGCTCCACTACACGACGGCGCTTGGGGAGAGAACGACCTGACTGTCTCCCCGCCGCTCCACAGGTGTCGCCCCCCCATCCCCCACCCCCCCGGCCGTTAAGGTGACGTCGTACTAAAGAATTAATTACGTTAACGCTGGTAATTAGTTATTATCAAGAAATTATGGGGGAGGGTAACGACCAAGGGAGAGAGAGAGAGAGAGAGAGAGAGAGAGAGAGAGAGAGAGAGAGAGAGAGAGAGAGAGAGAGAGAGAGAGAGCGGTATTTTCTCTATTTTCCCACGTCCTCTTACTTCTTTGTAAGTCATTTACCACCAAAGACGTTTCCTTCCCCCATTGTCTCTGAGCTAATTGGCGAGAGAGAGAGAGAGAGAGAGAGAGAGAGAGAGAGAGAGAGAGAGACCGACCTGTTCACATCATTTGCAGCAGGTGATCAACGTACTAGGTGGAAAGGGGAGAAGAAACGAGGAAGGGGAAAGGTCGGTGGAGGAGGAGGAGGAGGAGGAGAAGGAAATTTCATAGAGGGGAGGAAAGCGAAAAAAAAAACTGTAATCGACTGAAAAATAAACAAAAAATAAAAAACGTAAACAATAATATATGTTTGTTTGTTTGTGTGTTTGTTTGTGTCTAACTATTCACGATAAACGAAAAAAAAAGCTGCAGAGGTTTAAGATAATGAATAAATTATGAATGAAAGCAAAGAAATCAACAAGAAAATAATAGATAAGTCACAGTTCATTACACACACACACACACACACACACACACACACACACACACACACACACACACGCACACACAACAATTACCGGGGCTCAGGGAGAGAGAGAGAGAGAGATAAATAGAGAGAGAGAGAGAGAGAGAGAGAGAGAGAGAGAGAGAGAGAGAGAGGGGGGGGGGGGGGCGTTATGGACAGTGCCACCCCTTGCCCTCCAGATTATAGGCAAACAAACATGAGGGGGGGGGGGGAGCGAAAGGAAGGGGGTCGGAGGAGAAGGGGACGGTGCTGTAAAGATTGACAGGGGTGATGATGGGAAAGAAGAAGGTAGAAGTAGAAGAAGAAGAAGGAGAAGGAGAAGGAGGAGGAAGAGGAGAAGATAAGGAATACGAAAAACAGAAGTAACAAAAAGGAAAAGATAAAAAGAAGGAATACGGAAAATAAAATAAAGAAGAAGAAAAGGAAAAGGAGAAGAAGAAGAAGAGGAGGAGGGGGAAGAAGAAGAAGAAAAGAAGGCAGAGAAGAAATACAAATAACAAATAAAAAGAAGCAATACAAAGAAGAATAACAACAACAACAACAACAACAACAACAAGATGAAAAAGATGAAGAAGAAGAAAGAAAACCAAGACAAAAGAAAGAAGACGAAAATAAGGCGAGAGCAGTGAGAGGGAAGCGTAAACAGACTTTGAAGGAGCGGATCATGTTAGTGAGAGGAAGGGAGAGCAGAGGAATGAGTGAGGTGTGAGGGGAAAGACGGGAAAGAGTTAAAAGAGAGCAGGTTAAGAGGGGATGAAGGCGAGGGAAAGAGGGAAGGGAGATGAAGATACCTTGAGTCGGAGGGGAAACTATAAGGGTCTTTGTGAGAGGAAGAGAAGGAGGAAGAAGATGAACAAAAGAAAGAAAGAAGAGGAAGAAGAAAGGGATAAAAACGAAAGAAAGAGAAAATGTAAACAAGAAAAGAAAGAAAGAAGAGAAAGAAAGGGATAAAAACGAAAGAAAGAGAAAATGTAAGCAAGAAAAGAAAGAAAGAAAGAAGAGGAAGAAAGGAATGAAAACGAGAGTAAGAAAATATAACCAAGAAAAAGAGAGAAAGAAAGAAAGAAGAGGAAGAAGAATGAGATAAAAACGAAAGAAAGAGAAAATGTAAACAAGAAAAAGAGAGAAAGAAAGAAAGAAAGAAAAGGAAGAAAGGGATGAAAACAAAAGAGTAACAATATATAAGCAAGAAAAGAAGAAAAATGGAATAGAAAGAAACGAAGAAAACGGGAATAGAAAAGAAGAAAAGTCCAAGAAAAAATCGAAAGGGCAAACACTTAAGGAAAGAAAATAAAGAAAAGCTAAAAGAAAACATTATGGAGAAAAGAAGAAAGAAAAGGAGAAAAAGACAAATAGGCAAAAAAAAAAAAACGTCCAAAGAAACAAGCAAGTAAAACAAAACAAAAAACAAAAATAAAACTAAGAAAATTATAATAGAAACGAAAAAGGAGAAAAAAAGAGGAAAGGGATCAAAAAATACAAAAAAAAAGCGAACAGAAAAAAAAATATAGCAAAAAAAGTTCATAAAAAGAAAAAAAAACACCAAGAAAGATCGCTAAAAAATGTAAATATATGGAAGGCGTAAAGCAGGATGAATTTCGTTATTTAGAGCGATGCCGCCGCCCATTATCGCCGAAATATCGCGGCCGCGGTGATGGAAACCCCGCTTGCATATCCAGTGTAATTTACGGTGAAAATAGTGACCCGGCGATACGGTGATTCGGAGGGCGGTGTGCGGCCGAAACGAGGCGAAAAGACCGAAACTGACAGGGTGAGGCAGAGGGGCAAGGGTGATCGTGTGGCAGGGTGAATGTTATGCAAGTCAGGGAGAATTGGAAAGGGGGATAAAAGTAAGATGAAGACAGAAGGCAAAGGGTGAGAGTGGCAGGGTGACAGGGTGGAGCCAGGGAGGTAGGGTAGTTTGGCATGGTGAATATGCAAGACAGGGAGAGTTGGAAGGGGGATAAAAGTAAGATGAAGACAGAAGGCGAAGGGTGAGAGTGGCAGGGTGACAGGGTGGAGCCAGGGAGGTAGGGTAGTTTGGCAGGGTGAATATGCCAGTGAGGTAGAGTTGGAAGAGGGCATTTAAACAAGATGAGGGCTGGAGACGAAGGGTGTTGCTGGCAAGGGTGAGTGTGGCAGGGTGAGGGCAAGGAAGGGAGGATAATGTGGCAGGGTGAGGGAGACTTGGAAGGGGGGGAGGGGAGGCTAAAGTAAGGTGAAGACGAAAAGGGTGAGTTGTAGGGTTAACCAGGGTGACAAGGGAGGGAAGTACCAGACAGGGTGAAGAAATATAAGGTGACGAAAGGAAGGAAAGGAAGGAAAAATAAAAGGGTGTGGCTGACATAATGAAGGCAGGGTAGGGCAGGGTGACAAGGGAGCGAGAATATCATGAAGGGTGAATATAAGGTGAGTAGGGTGAGAAATAGAATGAATAGGTGAAAAAAAGTCGTAGGCAGGGTGAAGGGAGGGATAGGCAGGGTGACAAAGTTGGAAAAAGAAAAAAAACAAGAGTAAAGGTGAAAGGGAGGAGCTGAAAGGAAGGCAGATTGAGGTAAGGAAAGAAAGAAGGGAAGAAGAAGCGTTCCATATTTTAGTAGTAGTAGTAGTAGTAGTAGTAGTAGTAGTAGAAGTAGTAGAAGTAGAAGTAGTAGTAGTAGTAGTAGTAGTAATGATAACAGAAAGAGCATTAATACCATCCACTTTCCTTCCTCCAAATCTTAAAAGCGAACACTAATTTAACTCCACTGTTTATCACGACACTTGCCTTTTATTTCGCCAGAGCTTTCCCTGATTCTGCCCGTGAAGCAATAATAAATTTTCCCTTCCTTGTCTTTCCCCCAAGTTTGTTTTTCAGGGGAAAGTTCAGGACGAAGAGAGTGAGGGATGAGCGTGATAAAGTGAGAAGGAGGAGGAGGAGGAGGAGGAGGAGGTGGAGGAGGAGGATTGGTGAACGAGGATGAGGAATGAGAGGGAGAGAGAGAGAGAGAGAGAGAGAGAGAGAGAGAGAGAGAGAGAGAGAGAGAGAGAGAGAGAGAGAGAGAGAGAGAGAGAGAGAGAGAGAGAACTAAACAGAGGACAGTTAATAAGAAATAGTCACATTTTCAATCCTTCAACCATTAGACAAAACTTCATTAGACAAAATATCAGAAATTTCACTTTTAAATACAATACGCGGAAATATGAAGGAAATAATCACGATACAAGTACAATACGAGAATGAAAAGTGAACGATAGAAGAAAATAAAGCAAGCAAAGAAAGAAGAGGGAGAATGGGATGAGAACGGAAGGGTAAGAAAATATAAGCAAGAAAAGAAGAAAAAAGTGGAATAGAAGCAAACGAAAAAAAAAACAGGGATAGAAAAAAGTCCAAGAAAAAAAAACACGGAAATAAAACAAAGAAAAGAAAAGAAAACGAGAATATAAAGCAAGTTAACACGATACAAGATTATAAACCCAACAACAACAACAACAACAACAAAACATTAAAGTCCCATCCTGCATTGCCCACGATACCCAAATCAACTCTCCTCCATCAGACAGTACCAAGGAGACTTAATAGAGGCTTCAGATCATGTTACAATAGGATCCAGTTCCCTTTGAGCCGGAGGAGAGAGTACCGAGACACCTCTCCGCGTGGAATTGACTTCTCTTTCGGCCTCTTGTGCGATTCTCTTTTGTTCGAGCAGCGTCTGGAGGGCTTTTGGGGCTTTTGTTGTTGTTGTTGTTTTCGTTTATTGCCCTTGAACTGCCTCCCGTTTCCTTTTATTCTTTTTTTTCTAGTAAAGGAAACTGCTCAAGGGCAACAAAAAGAAAACAATAATGAATAAAAAAGAGCCCCAAAATCTTACTCTTACAAAAAAAAAAAAAAGTTAAGAGGAGTGCCCAAAAAAAGAGGTCAATTTCGAGAGAGGTGTCCTAATGTAAAAAAAGAAAATGCTATGATGAAAATGATGCTGATGGTGACGATGATGAGGACGAGTATGCGACAAGCCTGGAGGGAGGAACATGAGTCAGGCTATCAGCGAGTCATGTTCCAGGCTGCCGTGCGTTTGGGAATGACTGGAATGCATCAGCTGGAATGGGAATGACCAAAGACGAGGGGGCGAGATTCCTGCCTCGCTTGTCTGTCACTCTTTAGCAGGACGAGGAGACAAGGCGCTAACACCTGATTAACGCTAATGAGACAAACAGACAAACAGATAGACAGAGAGATAGAGAGATAGATAGACAGGGAGACAGATTGAAACAGACACAAAAACAAACAAACTAACAAACACACATTCATGAAGCTATAGCAACAACAACACACACACACACACACACACACACACACACACACACACACACACTAGGATTTACACCTACACCAATTTCCCTCCTCCCCTTCCCTCTACCCTCCCTTCCCCCCCCATTTCCCTTCTTCTTCCTCCCCTTCCTTCTTCCCCTTTCCCTCTTTTCGTTCCCCATTCTCTTCTTCCCCTTTCCCTTTCCCCCTTACACTTCCTTCGCATTTCCCCCTTCACTTTCCCCTCTTTTTCCCCTCTCCCCTCTTTCCATCCCTTCCCCTTCCTCACCTCCCTTCCCCCTGTTCTCCTTCACCCCTTTCCACCTTCCCCTCCCTCCCCCCTTCTCACCCCCTTCCCCTTCTTTCTCCTTCCTACTCTGCCGTCCCATTCCACCCTCTTTCCCCTCCCCCCTTCCTTCCCTTCCCCCTTCCCCTTCCCCCCCTCCCCTGCAGCGCCGCCCAAGGGAGTGTGACGTGTATTCCTAACGGAGTGACGGACACCTCTCGCCTCGCCATGACAAAACGTTTTCGAGACTAAACGTTTGCTTGTTCTCGCCGTGTTGTTGTTGTTGTTGTTGTTGTTGTTGTGTAGCTGCGTTTTGCAAGCTCGTTAATTAAGAACTTCCCCTGAGGGAGTCTGGAGGATTTCGCTTGTGTTTGTTTGTTTGTTTGTGTGTGTGTGTGTGTGTGTGTGTGTGTGTGTGTGTGTGTGTTTTAAGCTGTCTGTTTTTTATCCTGTCATTCCCTTTTGCCGTTATTTTTCTGCGTTGTTTTTTTCTTGCCAAAATAAGAAGGAAAAAAGAATCTGTCGTTCTATTTATAGATTTCTTTGTTTACCATCTTTAGTTCTCTCTCTCTCTCTCTCTCTCTCTCTCTCTCTCTCTCTTTGTGAAGGGGAAAAGAGGTAGGTAGGAGGGAGAAAGGAGGGGAGTGGGGGGAGGCGAAAACCTGATTCCCCCCCTCCCCCCCCCCCCGTTACGGGGGGGGGGGGGGGATGATGGGTGAGGGGGGCAGATCGCGACTCCCCGGCAACAGGTAATAAATAGCCCCCCCTTTTGCACCCCTCTTCTGCCCCCTCTTCAGTCGTCCCCCCCCCCCCCCCCAACCAGCTCGTTCCGGCAGTAATTGCTAATGATATTCTCTGGCAGATGCGTTGCTGTGATGTGCTGTGGCCCCTGTGTGTGTGTGTGTGTGTGTGTGCGCGCGTGTGTGCGTGTGTGTGTTTTCTGTTTACACCTTCCTTGTCCTTTTTTCATTCCTTTCCTTACATTCTTTTTTTTCTTATTTCTTTGTTACAAGTGTGTGTGTGTGTGTGTGTGTGTGTGTGTGTGTGTGTGTGTGTGTTCTGTTTTCACCTCCCTTGTCCTTCTTTCATTCCTTTTCTCACTTTCATTTTTTTTTCTTATTTCTTTTTTACAAGTTCTGTTTTAGACTTACTGTGTTTGACTCTCTGTTACTCTCTATCTATCTGTCTGTCTATTTGTCTATATATCTATCTACCTATGTATCTATCTCTCTAAGTTTTCCTCTTTTACTTTACCCCCCTTCTTTTTTCCTTCCTTCCTTCCTTCCTTCCTTCCTTCCTTTCTTCCTTCCTTCCTCCTTCCTTCCTTCTCCCTGTGGTCTCCTTTCCCTCCATAAGCCACAACGTTGCGGTTTCCTTTACTGTAAACTTAATTCAATTCTCGCGATTTTCTTCATTTTTATTTGCCTCCTTCACCTTCCCTCCCTCCCCCTCATCATCATTTTCTCCTCCCTTCCTCCTCCTCCTCCTCCTTCATTCCTTTATCATGAGCACAATCGTCATCATCATCATCATCATATCTCGGGGATCTCTCTCGCTGCAACGGGCGGCCCCTTCGCGGACAATCTTTTATATAATGCTAAAAGAAGTTGCTCTTTCCTAACTCACTAATCTTAGAGGTGTTCATCGTGCAGTAAAGATATTAAGAACAGTGCGGCTAAATAGATACATGATTAAATAGATGAATAAATTACTGGACAAATAAATGAAGAAATGTGTTGTATGTAGCAGCAGTAACAACAATAACAAAAGTAACGGCCACTATATTATCATTAACTACATCAGCAACAACGACTACTACTACAACTACTACTACTACTACTACTACTACTACTACTACTACTACGACTAATACTACTACCATTACTACTTCTACCACCACCATCACCACTGCCACTACCACTATTACTACTACTACTACTACTACTACTACTACTACTACTACTACTACTACTACTACTACTACTACTACTACTACTACTACTGCTACTACTATCACAATCATAGGAACGTTGACACCAGACGCCACTAAATAATCAAGAGAGAGAGAGAGAGAGAGAGAGAGAGAGAGAGAGAGAGAGAGAGAGAGAGAGAGAGAGAAATAACCTCCCTTCCCAGCTCGTCCCGTTAGACAAATAAAATGACTCTTGGCTCATGCAACATTCAGCGCATCGCCTTCTGTTGTCATGGGAAAGGGGGGGAGGGGGGAGGGGTGATGGGTACCTGTGAGGGGGGGGGGATGGGATGACATGTTTTGGTCGGTTTGGGGGAGGGGGGGAGGTTTTTTTTTAACATCTATATTTTCTTTCCATTCTCTTTTTTCAATAATTTTTCATAGTCTCTGCAACGGCCTTCTCATGTCTTTTTTTTTTTTTTTCGTTTCTTTTAATTTCCATTTTATTAGCATTTTATTTACATTTTCTTGTCATTCTCTATTATTTTATTTTCAGTGTCTGCAAAGGCTTTTTTTTGGGGGGGGCGGCCTTTTTTATGTTGAAGTGATAAGTGCTTGTGGGTGGCGAATGTGTGTGTGTGTGTGTGGGGGGGGGGGGGTAAAATTATGGGGGATGTGATGGGGGGGGGGCTGAGGTGATACATATATATATATACGTCTGAAAGGGTGTGTATGGGGAATGGAAGTAGCGAGTGATGGGGGTGGGGTGGGGGGGGAGTGACGTATGGTGTGGGTGAATGGGGGGGGGGGTGATGATTGTAATGGGGGAGCTAAGGGTGATAATAGTAATGGGGGGGTGATGGGGGTGGTAATGGTGTTGAGGGTGCAAGGAATGGTGGAAGAGGCGTCAGGTGGTGGTGATGGAGGTGATAGTGGTGTTGATGGAGGGATGAGGCTTTGTTATTGTTATGTGTGGTGGTGATGGTGATGGTGGTGGTGATAGTGGTAGTGATGATGATGGTGAAGTGATTGGGATATTGTTTTTTGTTGTTGTTGTTGATGTTCTCTCTCTCTCTCTCTCTCTCTCGTTATATTTTAAAGATCAACAATTACAAAGAAAGTAAACGTAGTAAAAATAAAGATTAAAATACATGATAGAAAAAGAAAAAAGAAAAAAGGAAAATAAAAATAAAAGAAAGTTAGGCAAATGTAAAAAGGTTTCTAGATGTAAACTTTAAACTACACGAAAAAAAAAAAACAGAAAATAATAAAAGAATAAAAAAAAACACTGACAGATATGGTATGCAAAATCACACACACACACACACACACACACACACACACACACACACACACACACACACACACACACACACACACACACACACACACACACACACACACCTGGTGGACTGAAACGAAATAGAAACGAAAAAGAATAAAAAAAAGATTAAGCAAAATTCTAGTGGAGGAAAATTAACACGCTTCAGACCTTGCAGTAAAGTGTAGCCTCGAGAGAGAGAGAGAGAGAGAGAGAGAGAGAGAGAGAGAGAGAGAGAGAGAGAGAGAGAGAGAGAGAGAGAGAAAGGAAGGAAGGGAAGGGAAGAGGGGAGGGAAGGGAAGGAAAAGGGAAAGGAAGGGAAAGCAGAGGAAGGAAGGTGATGGAAAGGGAAGGGAAGGGAAGGGAAGGGAAGTCAGACACAGATGGACAGTCCGTCACGCTCACATTGAAATTAAAAAAGGGAGAGGGAGAGCAAGGGAGGGAGAGAGAGAGAGAGAGAGAGAGAGAGAGAGAGGCAAAGGGGGGGGGGGGACCAACCCTGACAAATCTGTGACCCCTCTCCCTTGAGCTGGAATTAAATTTACTTTGTAGTTTTGGTGTGTTTGAAGTGGCGTGGAGGGAAGGGAGAGGAGGAGGAAGAGGAGGAGGAGGAAGATAGAGTGAGGAGGAAGGGTGAAAGGGGCAAGGGAAGGGAAGTGAAGAGTTAAGGCAAAAGGGTAGGAAGGCAGATGAGGGGAGAAGGGGTGAGGAAAAAGAGGCAGAGAGAGAGAGAGAGAGAGAGAGAGAGAGAGAGAGAGAGGGAGAGGGTGGGGGGCATAGGACATTGAAAAGGCAGCGACGGGAGGGAATGGAAGGGGAAAGAGAGGGAAGCGGAAGGGAGGGGCGAATGAAGGAATTTATGTAAGAGAAATGGTGAGGAGAAAAAGAGAGGGGGAGGGAAAGCAGAGGGGAGAGGAGGGATGTCAAATGGAAGGGGAGAGGCAGGTAGCAGAGTGAATGGGGGTGAAGGGAAGGGGAGTGAGAGTGAGGGGAGAGGTGGGGGTGTTAAATGGGAGGGGTGAGGCAGGTAGGAGAGGAGAGGGGAAAAAGAGGGGAGTGAGAGTGAGGGGAGAGGTTGGGGTGTCAAATGGAAGGGGAGAGGCAGGTAGGAGAGGAGAGGGGAAAAAGAGGGGAGTGAGAGTGAGGGGAGAGGTGGGGGTATCAAATGGGAGGGGAGAGGCAGGTAGGAGAGTGAAGGGGAGGGGAGTGAGAGTGAAGGGAATGAGGGAAGGGGAGTGAGTAGAGGGGAAAAAGAGGGAAGTGAAGGGAAAGGGAATGAGAGTGAGGGGAGAGGTTGGTGGGTGGTGGGGGGGGGAGGGGGGGGTTCAAAGGGCCATCTCCATTAGTAATTTCGTCGCCGTGTTGTCATTGCCGGGGCCGAGTCGCGCTGAGGTGTGGCCGGCAGGGCGGGGTGTGACGCGCTGCTGGCAACACTGGCAGAATTTACTCACTCGTTGCTCGCTCGGTACCATTTTGTTTGCTCTCCTTACAATCTTTTTCTATAGTTGTATATTTGTTTATTTACTTATTTCTGCTTTCTTATCTTATCTGTTGTTTATTGGGGCACGATGTATTAGTCTGGCTCTTTTATATACTTATATATTTATTTATTTATTTATATTAGTATTTTTTGTCCCTTTTAACCGTATTTTACTTTTATCCATTATTCTTACTTTCACCCACTTTTATTTAAGCCATTTATTTACTTTGAACTATCTTACTTTTAACCACTTTTTCCTAACAGACTTAATTTATATTTTTTACTTATATGTTGCAACATTTTTATTAACCGTATTTTTCACTTTCATATATATTTTTTTTTGCTCGTAAACTCTATGTTCTTCATCATTCATTTTTCCATGTCTTTCTGTTTTCTACATCGTTGGTATTTTGTTCCCTGTACTAATGAAATATAGGCCTACTATTATTTCTAAGCCTAAAAGAAAGTATTAATATTTTACAATAGAGAAATAGAGAGACGTGTGATTGTCCTCGTTTCATTGTTTTCATATTTTACAAGAGAGAAATAGAGGGAAATACGCGTTCTTGTCCTCTTTTTTTCATTATTTTCATATTTTATAAGAGAGAAATAGAGGGAAATACGTGTTCTTGTCCTTTTTTTTTCATTTTTTCATATTTTACAAGAGAGAAATAGAGGGAAATATATGTGCTTGTCCTCTTTTTATTCACTTTTTTCATATTTTACAAGAGAGAAATAGAGGAAAATCCGTGTTCTCCTTTTTTTCATTTTTTCATATTTTACAAGAGAGAAATAGAGGGAAACACGCGTTCTTGTCCTCCTTTTTTTTTCTGTTTTTCATATTTTACAAGAGAGAAATAGAGGGAAACACGAATGCTTGTCCCCTCTTTTCATTTTTTCCATTAGCGTGAAGCCCAAGATTTAACAAGAAAGGGATAATACGGAAAAAAAAAATACTGTTATGGGACTTTTTACTCACGCATTCTGCCTTAGTGAACGTGCAATTTTTTTTTTTTTTTTTTTTTTTTTTTTTTTTTTTTGTGTGTGTGTGTGTGTGTGTGTGTGAGTGATATAATGAAAGATGTTGCCACGAATTTCTCTTTTACGTAATTTAGCTTCCAACAGTTCTAAGAAATTGGATGATAGAAAATACAGTTATGCCTTTTTTTTTTCTTGCGCTTTTGTCTTTGTGAGCGAGCAGCAACAGCTTTTACACGAAGACCACGATAGAAAAAAGAATAATGCGCTGTCTTTTGAGTTTTCGTTTAACAAGATTTATCGTTTAGCAATTTTAAAAAGTGGACGATAAAAAAAAATATATACTCATTTGTTCTCTTATATTTTTGAGTATGCAACAGTTTTGAGACAGCATGACTGAAAAAAAAGTGCTTCGTTTTGAG